>NC_026004.2:24443817-24506295 GCF_000442705.2 Elaeis guineensis | reverse complement strand
GTTCACAATCACCCTAAGGAGTTAACTATTGGTGATCCTATGCATGGGGTAAAAACTCGTTCTTCACTTAGAGATGTATTTAATCATTGTATTTTTGTATCTCATCTTGAACCAAAAACTATTGAAGAAGCTGAAAATGATCATAATTGGATTAATGCAATGTAAGAGGAACTTAATCAATTTGAAAGAAATAATGTTTGGACTTTAGTATCAAGACCTAAAAATTATTCAATAATTGGCACAAAATGGGTCTTTAGGAACAAATTAGATGAACATGGTAATGTGATTAGAAATAAAGCAAGATTGGTTGCTAAAGGATATAATCAAGAAGAAGAATTGATTTTGATGAGACCTTTGCACCTGTTGCTAGATTAGAAGCCATTAGACTTCTACTTGCATATGCTTGCTTTATGAAATTCAAATTATTTCAAATGGATGTCAAAAGTGCCTTTTTAAATGGATATATTGCTGAAGAAGTCTATGTAGAACAACCCCCGGGATTTGAAAATCATGCTTTTCCTAATCATATTTTTAAATTAAATAAAGCTTTATATGGACTAAAACAAGCACCTAGAGCTTGGTATGATAGGCTAAGCAAATTTTTACTAAATAATAATTTTTCAAGAGGTAATGTAGATACAACCCTCTTTATTAAAAGAAATCAAAATGATATGTTAGTAATACAAATTTATGTTGATGACATAATTTTTGGGTCTACTAATGAATCTCTTTGTCAAGACTTTGCTAAGCTCATGCAGGGAGAGTTCGAGATGAGCATGATGGGAGAACTTACCTTCTTCCTCGGACTTCAAATCAAACAAATAAAAGAGTGAATCTCCATCACCCAAAGCAAGTACACCAAGGAACTACTCAAAAGATTTGGAATGGAGAACTCCAAACCATTTGGCACACCCATGAGCCCCTCATGTAAGCTTGACAAAGACGATGAAGGTAAATGTGTAGACTTAAAATACTATAGAGGTATGATTGGCTCTCTATTATATTTAACTGCAAGTAGGCCTGATATCATGTTTAGTGTTTGTTTGTGTGCTAGATATCAATCTAATCCTAAAGAATCTCATTTGAATGCTGTTAAAAGAATCCTTAGATACTTGAATGGTACTCAAACTCTAAGGTTGTGGTACTCTAAGGACTCACTAATTGATTTATTAGGATATTCAGATGCTGATTTTGCTGGATGTAAATTAGATAAAAAAAGTACAAGTGGAACTTGCCAATTTCTTGGAGTTAACCTAATCTCCTGGTTTAGCAAGAAATAAAATTCGATAGCACTGTCTACGACTGAGGCCGAATACATTGCAGCCGGAAGTTGTTGTGCTCAAATCTTGTAGATTAAGCAACAACTCGAAGACTTTGGAATCAAACTTAATGAAACACCAATAAGATGTGACAACACAAGTACCATAAATCTATCTAAAAATCCAATTCAACACTCAAGGTCCAAACATATTGAAATAAGACATCATTTTATAAGAGAACATGTTCAAAACAAAAATATAATTTTTGAATATGTTTGTATTGAAAATCAATTAGCTGATATCTTTACAAAGGCCCTTAGCGAGGATAGATTCTGTGAAATTAGGAGAAATCTAGGAATTCTTGATCCTTATGCCTAAGTGTTTCTCCATTTCCAAGGAATTGACTTGAGTTTAATTTCCATCATCTCTCTTGGACCTAAATGCTCAAGATTATCATTCTCACAACTTATCATTGAGCAAAATTCCTTCTCCCAAAATTTTAAATTTTTTTGGAATTTATTCATATTTTTTCTGATTTTTTGAGTTTCATGAGTCGACCCCCTAGGGTCGACCCTAGGGCATACTTGAAATTATTGCCAACTTACCACGGGCTCTTTCTTTTTAACTTGAAGCCTGTTCATGAGCCGACTCATTCTCTTCATCTTCCTCCCTTCAAGAACCATCATCCTCATCCTCATTCTCTCCAAAACCAAGGATTTAGCTCAAGATTGTTCTCCCTTCTCCTTTCCACCACAAATCACCGCCTGGGAAAGGAGATTTTCACGTCTTTCCCCTTTGATTGAAGTGGTTGGAGCGTGCCCTAGCCTCCACCGTTCTTCTCAAAATCGCCTCTTCTCTCCGCCAAAATCCCTCTCCATCCTTTTGTAACCCTTCTTCTACTCATCCACTTGATCCTCCGAGTCTCTCTGCCTGCTGCTGTAGTGAGAATGGCTCCAAAGATGAAGCTCCCTCAAAGAAGAAAATCGGTCCGTGAGCTAGAAGAAAATGTCTGCAGAAAAAGGCAAGCTGTTCAGTCCTCCACTGCTCCCATTCCGGCTTCTGTGTCAGCTCAAGGTCCCTCTCAGTCTCCCCTTAGCCCTAGTAAAATCCCTCTATCTGATAGGAAAGTTGAAACCGGAAAGAATGTGGATTTTAGATTCTTTGAAAAAGAAGGTTTCTCCTTTGGAACAAAAATAAAAAACCAGGGTTGGGGTTTCTACTGCTCTCTCAAGGAAGTCACTTTTGTAGACCTAGTTAGAGAATTTTATCAAAATCTGCATTATGGGAATGGAACAGTGACTTCTACAGTTAAGGGAGTTGATATTTGTCTGGATCCTATCATTTTGGGAGAAATACTTCACTTGCCCTGTGAGGGATATTCTTACATGGAACTCCCAGTAAAGGAAGAGGGGATCAGTGTTATTCTAGGAGGAACCTACTCGGGAAGTTTGAATAAATTGGAAGCCAAAATTTTGTCAATTGAAATGAGGATCTTACATCAGTTAGTGACAAAGCTCTTCTTCCCTAGGAGTGGTAGGCATGACCTCCTTTCTGGCAGAGATATTTGTATAATATTTCATGTGATCACTCAAACCCCATTAAACCTCCCTGCATTAATGATTGAGGCTATGAGAGAGACACTGAACAGATCCAAGGCACATCTGCCTTTTGGTATGGCCCTTACTCTAGTCTTCAGGAGGTTTGCAGTCAGTTTTGAGGGGGAGGCATCTGTTAAGCTTTCTCATGTAGACACCATCAACCAACATACTCTGCACGGCATGGGATTTACTAAAACTGATGGTGGTTGGATCAAGGGTTCTGAGGAGAGAGCTGAGGACAGAGTAGAAGACAGAGCTGAAGAAGAAGAAGGTCCCTCATCTCCACCCCATGACTTCAGGGCAGCATCTCCAGATATCCAGTTCATTCCAGACCCAGAGGCTGGCCCTTCAGAGTTTACCAGGAGGCACACACCAGTACATCAGCCAGAGAGCAGAGTACCTCCTTCAGAGTTCAGATTGGCTGATGATCAGATCGAGCAGATATCTCAGCGTGTGGCTTCCTTGCTTTCTAGACAGTGGAGCACTACTACATTTACACCAGGGTCCACTTCATCTGATCTGACCTTGATTCTTCATATCTCCACTGTATTTCAGTTGATCTTAGATCAGTCTATTTGGATTCAGCAGCTCGAGGACACCGTTTGGAGACTGACTGGGAGAGTTCTTGACTTGCAGGGGCAAGTCTTAGCTTTGGCCCATCCTCAGCCACAGGAGAGCTCTATTGAGGTCACAGACCTTACTACAGAGGCTGGCAGGCTCAGAGGTGCTTTGGAGGGTGGTTATGAGTTATTGAGGAGAGAGATCAGAGGCTCGAGTGAGCATGCATCTACTCAGTTCACTGCTCTGCTTCAGTCTGTTTCGAGAGCACTGAACGTTCTTGATTCCATTAGACTCACTCTTTCAGTCCAGTCCTTGGCCTCTCAACATTCTCAGCCTCCTAGTTCATCTCGCTCACCTGCTCGTGGCAGAGGCAGACGGGGTAGAGGACATTCTTCTGGTCGAGATCCATCATCTCCTCATCCTATCTCTGATGACTCCGATCCATCTAGTCATGATCTTTACTAGATCCTAGGTGTTAGTCTCTTGTTCTTTCTAGGATCTGTATTTTTGGGCCATGTAATGACATTAGCTAGCTGACTTTTATGTTATGAAATTTGTATTGAAACAACTATGGTTTTAATGATATCAATCATCTTTTGGTTATATATCTTCTCTTTGTTGAAACAACTTCTCTTTGTTGATGATTCATATCTATGGTAATCTATGGCATATTTTGGTTAATGATTGCTGTATTCAGGGAGAGCAAACATTAATGATTAGCACTAGAAGTTTAAAAAAAAAAATATACTAAAGAGAAAACGTATTCAGAGAAAGAGGGGGAGCTAACAATGTTTGATGATGTCAAAAAGGAGAAGAAATTAAAGAAAAAGAAACATATCAAAAGCAAAATTATAAATTATTATCAAAAGCAAAATTATAAATTATTATCAAAAGCAAAATTATAAATTATTAAAAGACTTGAAAATAAAATGAATGAATTAGGGAAGAATTAAAGAAAAAGAAACATATCAAAAGCAAAATTATACATTATTAAAAGACTTGAAAATCAAATGAATGAATTAGGGAGAAATTAAAGAACAATATCAAAAGTAAAATTATTAAATGACTTAAAAATACAATGAGTAAATTGCTAAGTATAATGCAAATGAGCAACCTTTAAAATTACTTCTTTAAACATGCTCTGATATGCTTTAAAATCTAACTTGCTCTAATACATCTTAAATTTAACATGCTCTGATATACTTTACAAATTAATTCTTAGACATGCAATGGTACACTTAATTATTTTTGCTCTGATACTAAAACTAAATAATCAAATGAGAATGAGCAAATTTTCAAGATACAATTTGCTCTGATAACAAAAATAAATTTTCTACTCTAACACCAAAATCACATAATCCAATGAGCAAATTTTCAAATCTTTAAGCAAATGGGCAAACTATTTATGCATATGACCATTTGTATCACATGCCAAAAGAATCAATATTCTTTTCAAGCAAATGCACTTATAATGCATCCTTTTGAAATTCATGATTTACATAAATGCTTTTGTTCAGGTGTTTTGTCATCATCAAAAAGGGGGAGATTGTTGCTCCCTAGATTGATTTTGATGATTACAAAGCAGTTGAAAGGGGTACCAATATTTTTTATTTGAAAAAGTCTTTGTGCTCTTCAGGGGCAAAATCATAATTTTATCAAAACCCTGATTTAATAGTATCATTTGGTAGAACAAAAGATTTGTGATCTATTGGCGAAAATTTTATTATTTTTGGATTTGTATTTTTGAAGTTATGCATGTTTGAAATCCATGAGTCGACCCATGAGTCAGCTCATGGCACAATGAGCAGTTTGGCACGCAGAATTTTTGGCTTGGCACAACATGTGAGTCGACTCATGAGTCGACTCTCAAGGCATGAGTCAACTCATGAGTCGACCTCTGCAGTTTTGGGCCAAAAATTACAGAACCCTGTTTTCTGGTGTCTTCAACAGAGGTCGACTCATGAGTCGACCCCTGAGGCATGAGTCGACTCATGAGTCGACCCCTGAGACGGGATTTTTCCGCAACGACTAGTTTTTAACCCGTTTTAAGTACTTTTAATACTCATTTAATGTGGTCTAACGGCTCTTTTTCAGCCTAGAATATTTTTCTCTATTTCTTAAAGCTATAAAAGGATTCAAAAGGTGGGAAACAAAAAGAGAAAAAGCAAGAGATTGAAAAGAAAAAGAAGAGCATTCAAGAGAGCATTCAAGAGTATTCAAAAGAGAAGATTTGAAAAAGAATTTCTCAAGCCAATTTTTCAGTCCTAATCAAGAGCTCATTTAAAGCCTTCAAGAAGCCATCAATCCAAGCTCACCAACTCTTCAAGTGCTCAATCAATTCTCCATCCACTTTGAGAAAATCCAAAAAGGGGCTTCTTCTCTTGAGTAAAGTGTATTTAAAGTTATATTCGCTCATTAAAGGAGCTTTTCTTGTACTTATTTGTGCTATAAATTGTTTTACTCAGTTTGAGTGATTGTTTTTATTTTGGAAGGGTTCCAAAACAAGAGAAGGTTGATCCGAACCTAGAATCGGAGTGTATTGAGTTGGCTTGTACCCGAGAAATAAGTGGACTAGCTTGGGATAGCTAGTGTCGGAGTTTTCGACGTTTGTATTCGGATTGAATACAAGTTTAGTGGATTGGAATTTCCAAGTAGGAGCTTGGAGAGTGGATGTAGGTGCAAGGTTGGCACCGAACCACTATAAATCCTTTTGTTTGTGGTGTGCATAATTGCTTCTCTTTAACTCTTCATTATTTCCTTGCATTCTTGCTTTTGGCAATTAATATTGAACTAAGGTTATTCTCCTCATTCATTTAGCTATTGACAAACTCTTTTCATAAGTCATTAGTTAAGTTCAAAATTTTTAGAAATCCAATTCACCCCCCCCCCTCTTGGGTTGCATAGCTGGGCAACACTCTATCTCTAATTCAAGAAATTACCTTAATTCCTTAGTGGGTTCTAGGATCCACACAAACTACATAGGGATTCGAGTATGGCTCGACCAACCCATATGCATCTATCGATAGATTCTCAACCAATTATTTTTTTAAATAATTTTTAATAATTAATTTTATTTTAAATTATATTTTAGTAGGCTAAGGGTCTCCATTGAAAGTTTCGATTAAGTCCAATCATTAATATGAACCTACTTAGTGATTCTAACTAATGAATGATCAGATCCGAGTATGGCTCGATCAATCCAATCATTCATCAGATAGTATAGCAGAGTCATCATATAATGAATGATAACTTCATCATTTAGAGAAACACCAAATGCCTACAATGTCAATCTAAAATAATGGACCCATTATCATTCACCTTAATGGGAGGCTATGATTTAGCTATCCTCATAACCAGCTCATTTTATAGACCTAATAATTTAGAAGATTTGGTTAACATAATTTAATAGAATTAAAGACATAGACCAGCTAATCATAATTCTCCCACTGACTTCACCAAGTCAGACCATGGTGAACTAGAAATAAGTTGGTCCAGCTGACAAGTCATCCATCCTCCTACTGACTTCATCAAGTCATGATGAGGATAAAGCCAAATCGAACTAGGAGCACCTAAATCAGTCAAACTGATTTTATAATAAGCGTGGGTCAATCTTAATCATTAAGCAATCTGATCAAAATACGATTCATAATATTGGCCAGATAAGTGAGATCGATGGGAGAGATATACCATTAACTCATCATAGACTCAACCGATGCGAGTAGCTCCTAATTAATGACCACCAATCAAAACTGCCAAATTTATCTTAAACATCAACTGGTTAATCAGTTTCAACTTGATCAATTTATAGACTTGGGTTTGACCACTAAGCTAGAGATCAAAGTCCATTTGGATCTAATCAAAGATATGGACTCGACCAACGACAACTATTGTATTGGCTCTAAAGAAATCCTGATTTAATCTAATTCAACTTTTGATTAGACTTCATCAATTTTTTTATTTAGTCTATTTAATTTTTTATTGTAATCCTGGGGTCTAGCCCAATTAGGAGGATATGATCCATCTAACCCATAAATCCATCTCTTCTTATTTTGTGCGAATGACATTAGATTTTTAATTCATAATTCTTGATCTAATATATTCAACTTAATTCTTAATTAAGTTTGGAGCTGCAATGGGTTAGAATTTGGTATTTGAAAATAATTTTAAATTTTGTAAAATATTTTTACAAGTAAATTTATGCACAAAATAATAGTTCTGAGTAACTGAGTCAGCTTATCCCTGGATTGAGCTGACTCATCAAAATGGATCAACCAAGTTCTGAAACTTAGTTGGCTCACTGTGGTGATACATAAATCAAGATTTTTGATACGAAAACTGGGTCGGCTGAGCAAGAAACTAAGCTGACTCACTAAGACACTAGGTCAACCCAAACAAGGATTGGGTCGACTAACTCCCGAATTGAGTCGACTCAAACAAAACTGAGTCAGCTCAGTTCAGCAGAATAGCAACATATTGCTAAATTTTCAGAATTATTTTGTATATCAATGATTAAAATAATTTTAATCATAAGATTAGATGTCACATATTTTCGTCGTTCATCTTCATGGGTAAAAGAATATCCCTACACGTCATAGGAGAATCTCATCGAATGGAAAGAGAGGATCATGAGATCCTACTTTCTCCTATGACTGGATGGCCATAACAATCTACCCAATCTGACTACTACACTACTCAGATCATTTAATCAAATTAATTTAGATCTAATATAAATTATTTTAGATTTGATTATTATATTTTGATCACGTTAAAATCAGATAATAAACATCAAAATAAACATCACATGCTTCAATTTAAAATCAGATTTTAAACTATATGCATAGATATATATGTTATAAAGAATTTAGTGCTCTGATACAACTATTGGAAAAGCGTAAGATTTCATGCATGCATTTTAAAAATTTTACAGTGGAATAAAGCTAGATTAAACCTTTTAATCTCTAAATACATGCATAAGATCAGATCTTAAATACCTATAGAAGGATCTATGACATGGTATATAATACATGAAAAATCTGAATTTAAAATCAGCAAGCATGTGAAAAAATCAGCACAAGGAGTCAATCATATCTACAGCTACTAGGATTCCAAACCCTATAACTGAGCACCGGTAGATGACCACCACAACTGAAACTCATGGATCAAAGGCTCTGCTAGATGCTTGTAGCCGCACAAGATATCCGGCCTCTACGGATCGTCCACACGAAGTTTTCGAACCGATCAGCCTTCTATGGGAGTACTAGCTTGCGTAGATGATTTTTGATGGCAGATCTGATTTGATCCTCTTCTTCAATCATCTCAGATCATTTCAATATTGAAGATGAATCAGAGGAGGTGCTGGATGGTAGAGGAAAAATCAGAAAAAAACTCTCTAATATTTTTCTTTACCCATAAACCCTAGAATACTTCTAGGTCTCTCACCCAAAGAGGAGTTGGATCTCTTCCGATGCTTATGCCAAAATGATAGCGCCCACCCCAGATCCTCATACCCCTAAGAGAGGTTTGGCTCCTCTCTTTCTCAGCTCTCTTATGGTGAAAAAAATCAGAGTTCTTAGTGCACAAAAAATCATATCTTTTTATGGTTGCCAAACATAAAGGAAAGAGATTGGATAAGGATCAAATTGAGTTCGAATTCAAAATCATTGTGAATTCAAACTCTATCAGATTTGATCCTCACCTAAACCTATCTAAAGAAGGGCTGAATAAGAGGTGTGGGGTGTGGAAAAATTATCAGGAGCGCTATCCTTTTGTCGCACCAAAGGAGTCCTTCACAAGGTGACCGGCAGGTGGTTTGAATACGATAGGAATTAGGGTTTTGAATTCAAATCCTTTTAAATTCAAATAAAAACCAAGTCTTCCTTATCTATAGTGGGCAATAACAAGGGGCTCTTATTGGAGTTTTTCTCATGCACAAACTCATTTTGTATGATGAGAAGTGGCGTGGAGAAAAGATGTGGTGCAAGGGAAGAAGTCCAACTAATTTGGACTCTAGGATTTTGGTTATTTGCTTCTTAATTAGATTTCATCCAAATCCAATTAGTTTAGACCCAAAATAAAGATGAGTTAGCCTAATCTAATTAGGTACTCAAAATTCTAATCTAATTAGGAATAGATTGAACTCAAGTTCTGATCAAATCAAAGCTAATTCTTCCTTAGCGATTAGGTCATCCCATAATCTAATCGGGTTCGATCTAATTGAATTCAATTCAATTAGACTTGATCCAAACTTTAATGCTTCATCAAAATGAGTTAATCGATAATCTAATTATTGACTAATCCTCCTAAAATTTACTAACACTTAGCGAATAATATTATTGCAACTATTGCATAGGGTTAATCATCAATCATATTAACGATTTTATCCTCGGTTCTCAATCATCGATCTGTCAATTGATCGGAGAGAAACTTCTAATGTGTGTAACCCCATAGGTTCGAACCTAAACGGTAGTCTAGAAATAGATTTTTATACCAATCAAAGTAACTATCTAACAATGATACCCAACGTCTGGATAGACCGAATATATGTAAAGCAACACTCAGAACCTACTGACATATGATTACCATATAATTAATCTCTTTACCCTTGATGCTTAGGATAACTTAGAGTTTAAACTGTTAACTCTTAATAGTACATCCAATATGTATCTCAACCTAATAAATCCTGTGACTCCTCACAAGGATTGCTTTGGCCAATGTCTTACTAAATTGAAACATAAAGTATTCTCTTCAATTTTTTGGAGTGGTCAATCTCATCTTGACTCACGCACCGACTTTACAAATACTTGACTATACCTAAAAATCTTTCGATCTTGAATTAAAAATTTAGGTAGTCAGACACCAAAATATAGTGAGTTATCTGTAAGTCACTGTGGTGATCTCAGGTCGAAAGGATTCTTATATCTATATCCCTTCGGAGTAACTCTTGATAGCAGAATACTTTGAAATTGATCACGTTTAGTGAAATATACTCCTATATTTCACCTGCATGCTATACTAGTGTCTCTATACTCCTTAATTAAGAAGACAATCAACTCATATGGCACACAACGACTTACAATTGATATAGCTATCATCCTAGTAATAGCATATCGTTTGGTCGCAAACTCATTGAAGAACTAAATGATAAATCTTTCTTTATCGATTTAAAATAGTCCTAAGGACTTTCATCATAATACAGAAGTTCGATATAGAAAATTAACAAGCTTATGATAAAAAATCATCAAATAATATTTTATTAATGATTAATTCATATAGAATTATATTAATTAGCACAACTGTCAATATATTGATGATTAGCTTTGGGATACAATTTTCAATAGATGCCCTATTGGTTGTTAAAATCGAGAATAGAAGAATTTTTTTTTATTCTCCCGATTTTTCTCGAAGCCACCCCCACCACCTCTCTCTCTTCTCTTTCACTCCCTGTGTCGATGTCTCACCCTTTCGGACACCCCCGATTCATCACCGTCATCATCTCCTTTTCCTTCCTTGGATTGTTTTCCTTTCTAACACCCTCTCCCTCTTTTCCACGCACTCTTTCCCTGGATCTTCTTCTCCTCTTCTCCTCTTCCTCTTCTTCTTCTCCTCCTCCTCCTCCTCCTCCTCTTCTTCTTCTTCTTCCTCTTGCTCCTAGTTCCCCTCTTTTGATCAATAAAAAAAAAGAAGAGGAAATGAGGGAAACACTGAAGATAGGGAGGAGAAAATCCTCGGCCTCATCCCCCTCTTTCTGTGTGTGTGAGTGGATGTGTGTGTGAGTGGGTTAAGAAAAGAAGAAAAAAAAAGGGAAAGAAAATAAAAAAAGAAAAAAAAAAGAAAGAGAAGGAATCTTTCTCTCTCTCTCTCTTCCTCCCTCATATCCTTACCATTTTTCTTAAATTTCTTGAGCCATGCCCTTGTTCTCGTGGTGTTAGAAAGTTGAACAAGATTAGTAGTTTCTCTATTATAATAATAGTTGACATATAAAATAGAGTCTAGAATTTTAAAAATTTAAGGAAGAATGTTAAGACTCTTAAAGATTTTAAAAATTAAATTTAAGAATGTTATTGTGCCATCAATTTGATATACATATGTGATATTGAAATTTTTAGGTCCTGAGGAACCCTAGAGGTGCACCTAGATTATCGGTCGTTGGAACCTGCAAGGTAAGTAACATTTACATTTATAACATTTAATCAGAACTAAATAAAAAATTTATTTCATCCATTTGAAATAATACATAGATCACAATTGCATTTAGTTTCATTATATATAGCATGTTGCATAAAATTTCTATAATCATAAATAGATGACTTGTAGTTTGAATGTTATAGGTTGAAATAAATGAAGTTACATATTATGATCAGATCAAGCTTGATAAATGATAATTATTGCTTGTTGAAATATAATATATCATAGCTGTTTCGAGTTGTATCAAGCCGTATAAAAGATGTATCGAAAAGAAAAAAAATATATAAAATTATTAATATATGTATCATCTAACTCTCAAACTACTGTGTATGATATCCAGACTTGAAATATCTACCATGGGATGTAAGCGTAGATTTTAGATACCCACCACGGGGCGTAAGCGTGGATCTTTCTAAGATCCCTGATTACGAGGAGTATTATGGCACCATAGTAAAGACTGAGAGTAAAAAGAATGGGTACCCATGTTTAAGTATAGTATTATAAAATTAAAAATATATATATGATGAATTTTTATATTATTTATTGATTTTTATATTCCAAAAAAGTGGGCATAAAGCTGTATTTTTAATATCATTAATTGCATAAGTTTGATACATGATGAGATTGAGATCATATATTATATGATGCATTTGAGTTGCATGTTAATATAAGTTAAATCAGTTTGATATATGTATTTGTTACTTACAGAGCCAGGAATCTCATAATTTTTTTTTGTTGTTTCAGGTCCAGGGTTCAGAGGTTAGTTCGATCAGCATTTTTGGATTAGTAAGATGCGAGGCTGCTTTTGTAGTGAGTAAAATTAGTTTATTTAACTATATGTATATTATGATGATTTTCTAGGTTGTATAACTAATCTATCCACTAAAATCTTTGAATTGTAAAAATTCGAAAGAAGAATCTGAGGTTGGTAAGTTTGGTGGTGTAGTTAAATATATATAAATATGTGTATCAATATTTTGAGAACTCTGATATTTATTGTCTTCTATATGTGAATGATATAAACTGCAAATTATATTAATGTATGGATAGATAGATGTCTTGCATACTTATAGGGATGGCTTCGTATAAGTATGCGGCGGCTGCTCATTTTCTTGATATTTAAATCTGGATTTGGGGGCATGACAAGATGTCCACCTTTTTGAGTCCTCGATGGCACCCAAGTGGAGTCCAAGAAGGACTCCAAAAACCTCCACGCCCACTCTTGCCATGTGGCATGGAGAGGCCTTGTCCAATAAGGCTAGATGGTTAGAGGGGAGTTAGAGTTAGGTGCCAACAAACTTGGACAGAATCAAAGTATTTGACTCAATCCACTCCTAATCCAATTAGGAGTCAATGTAGATGGGGATTCTAGGGTTTAATCATATGCTAGAATGAATGTCTAAAATCCATGAGAATTTCATCTAAATCCTTATTGATCTATGGCTTCATAAGTCTTATCAACAATCCAAGATCAAGTTCTTATTGTGTGTGATCCATTAGATTCCATCTAGCTAGCAGTAGGCCCAGTTTCATGTCAAATTGATCTAATCGGACACATTGAGCCCGTGTGCTATAATTACTTGAAACTCTTTTAAGTTAATTACTGAATTAAACTCTTTAATTCAATATATACCCATAAGTCAAGATTAATGTCTAGCAATGTATCATGACTATTAAAAATATATGAAATTTTGATAGAAAATCAAAACATCCTTTCGTGATGAGTTATCATGCAGTTTAATCTTTTGATCACACAATATCTCAGAAAGACTATGGACATGAAATCATATCAAGTCCAAATACTTATCCTTGCATATCTCGATCTAATGACAATGACTCGATTGATGAAATATTAGAAGCTCTTTTTAATATTCATTCTGCTTTGGCCAAAAAAATTTTGAGTCATCATCTTATGAAATCATATAAGATATTCTCTTTTCTTACGATGAGTGACTAATTCCTTATTAATCACTCATAACCTCCCTATATATTTTATCATACCCAGAACACCCCACATAAGTCTTAAAGTCAAGCTAAGGTATAAATCAAAGTATAGATCTATACGCATAAGGTACCATGGTGTTCTCAAGTCTAAAGATCACATGCACCACCCCATCAGAGATCCATTTGTTGACATGCTGGTAAAGCTCTATCAGATGTTCTCTCCATAGATCGATTCAGTGAACTCATTCTCTAATGAGTATCCACATCCTCGTATTAGTATCTCCATATAAATGATTGTGAGATCAATCATCCTCTCCATCGAGTACACATAGGATGTGCCAGTCTTATCGATATCATTGATCTCTGACTCAATAATCCTATGATTGAAAATATTTTAGATCAGAACTATCAAGCTTTTATGTCTCACTGGTATGATCTCATCATGGTCCTAAAAATATTATCCTAATCTATGGGGTTTGCTATTATCATAATCAAATCACAAATGAAATAAAGAGATGTAGCATATGATGAAACATAATATCTCATATTATCAAATAAATAATTAATGTCATGTATATGAGTAGGAAGATGATACAGTAAAATCCCATCATATCATCCATGCGATTGGCTTATAGGATACTAATCTTTCATAGGGTACTAGAAAGAACCATGTCCTTGGCTATGGAGTACAGTCACTTCGATGCTGTCGACCCTTTCCTTGATGCCTCTGATTCTTGGGATACCTTTATTGCTCTTGCAATGAATCGAAGGTTATTTTCATATCCTGTGAGCCCCCTCTCTCAAGGTTTGTCAAGATAAATTTTGATGGCAACGTCAAGGATGGCAGAGATGGTGCTGGCTTTATCATATGGGGCCCTGATGCCAAGTTACTGATGGTGGGGCTTGTATCTCTTTGAGCCTTCTATCTTAGAAGCTAAGCTTCATGCTGTTTGGGCAAGTATCCTCTATGCCAGTAGAAGCTGTGAGTGGAGTAGATTCTTATTAAGGAAGATTCTACGATCGTCATTGACTAGATTTGAGCTGGCATGAAGCAGCTGGAGATCCATCCACTCCTCCGTGACATCTGACACTATTTGAATCCTGTAATTAGAGTACAAATAAAGAAGTTATAGACAACATACTGATGTAGCATCAATATAATTCGAGAATAGAAATTAGATAGGGTGTTTGCCATTAATCTTGAAAATAAGTTGGGACAACTAGTGACTTGACTTGACCCTGACTCAATTAAACCTAACCTAGTCCATATTTGAAGACCCACAGATTGGGTTAGGTTTGGGACTTGGACCTAATCTATATTTTGGGTTGGATCTAAGCTTGTATTTTCAACTCAATTTGATTTGACTCACCTCTTAAATTATTCAAGTCTAATTTAGGATAAACAAAAAAATGGATTGGACCCACCTCAAATCTAGTCTGGTCTGATCCAGAAAATTGAATCATATAAGCCTCCTCCCCCGTCACTCTAAATGTCTCTTTAAATTAACTCCTCTTTTTTCATTTCAATAATTACATCGCTCATCTATTTCACTTAATTATATTTAAACATTTATATATTATTATTTATTTGGTGGATTCTTGTTTATAATATTCTCAAGTGCATATATCTATCTTAAAAATGAGTGTTTGTATATTTTTTTTGGCACAAATGGATGATCACACCACTCTAGTGCAAGTACATTCCATAAAATCAAAAAATAAAAAGTCCTATGGGGCCCATGAATACATCTCACCTTGTCATCAGGTTCAGTCTTTGCTGTGTTCAGCAACATAGGATGCAACCCAATCTACCATACTGTTCGTCTTTCGGAAGACATGCCAAATAAACATTATGGTAGACTCATGAAGGAAAGTCTAGATGTCACGAAGGAGCAGATGGGCCTCCAGCTGCATCGTATCATTTCGGATCCAGCCGATAATGATAGCAAAATCTCTCTTTATGCAAATTCTCTATGCTTGTAGCTCCTGCATGACACAGATAATGTCCGCTCAGGTGGCTCGAAGCTCAGCTCTAAAAAAAGAAGGCTTAAATAGATATAAGTTCCCCACTGCCAGTAACCTGGCATCTAAATCTTGAATGATAAAGCCAACACCACCCTTGCCATCATTGATAATGTCATCAAAATTAGCCTTGACAAATCCCAAAGAAGAGGACTCCTAGGATATGAAAATAATCCTCCAGATTACTACAAGAGTATCATAGGAGTCCCAGAAATTGAGGGTATCAAACTATGGGTATCTACAGCTAAGCAAATGGCTTTCTCTAACACCTAGTGTTCAAGCACCATCTTAACTTTGAAGACTAGACTATTTCTGGATAGTCAGATCTGATAAGCAATATATGCCATCCTATACTCTAGGTATAGATTGATCCCTCAGCTGTACTCTGATGGATTGCATCCAATAAGGGATCTAGTTAAGGGCTACTGCTTCCTTCTAAGGCTAACTACCTGCCCTTCGCCAAATCAATCTTACTCTTGGACAATGCAGGAGGACATGATCCATCAACTTGTCCTCCAACTCATAAACTGGATAAGAAGTCGGAATGTCCATGCCCCTGTCTCTAAGTAATGTGCATGTTGAAAGCTGGTCCCAAACAACTTTCTAAAAAAAGAGCTTCATCCTAGGATGAGCAGCCACTCTTCAAATCCAAGCAGTCTTGATCTTTCTATTTAGTACTGACTTGTCAATCTCAAATAGATCCCTCATAGGAGCCTTAGGGTAGCAAGAACGACCCTACACCCTCAAACATTAGCTTTGATAGATATGTATTAGAATAACGAGAATCTGATCAGCGAGCGAACCACCAAAAAGACGAGTGATTTAGATGATGTCAAAAATTTGTAAATAAAAATTCAAGTTGACTCTTTTAGTTTTATTTAAATTGTTACTTATTTTATATTTAATTATTAACTATTAGATTTTAGTTATAAAAGAGAAGCTAAATGCTTGACTTAGAGATCCTACTCAATCTTGACTTGAAGCCAAACATTTTGGACTCATTTGGTTTGCAGAAAGTGGAGGGAAAAAGTAGCAATTCCTGAAAAGTGGAGAGAAGTCCTCTTATTTGATTGAAGTTTTAAGAGAAAAGAAAATAAAAAAGGCTCTTCTCACAGAAAGACACTTCTTATGTCTTATTAGAAGTGAAAATTCATAGAAAATGTGAATTTTGGGACTTCCTATGAGATGAAAATTGATGATTTTTTTTCTTTCCCAAAATATCCTTTTAAGATTATAAATCAAAAATAATGATAATGATAATTTTATAAATATGTGATTGTGGAGCAAATAAATTCTTGAAAATACTATTTAATATTATCCTTATAAATATTAATATATTATGTTAATATTATCCTAATATTTATATTAATATAATATAATATTTATATTAATATAAATATTATAGTACTTATAATATATTAATATTATTTTAATATTTATATTAATAATATTTTTATTAATTAATATAGTATTTATATGAATATATTAATATTAATATTAATATTATATTTACTGTTATAATTATCTTTTGATAAATTTACTATATTAAAATATTAATATTATATTAATATTTTAAATTATTATTAATATAATATTTATATAAATATATTTATATTTATATTAATATAAGATTATATTTAAATCTTTTCTAGTAACTTTATTACATTAAAATATCAGTATTATATTAATATAATATTAATACACATATATCAGTATTATATTAATATAATAAATTATTATGATCTAATATTATATTATAGTATATTGATATTATATTTACATTTATATAATATAATATTATTATTTATATAAAATTTGGGAGTAAGAGGATATAGTCTTATATCTATTAAGGATATAATAGGTATTTTATATATTTTTTTCGAAAAAAGAAATGCTCAACCAAACATACACTTTATAATAAGTCATTTTCTCATGATTAGTCAAACACATCAAAATCATATTTTCAGAAAGTAACTTTCTGAAAAGTCACTTTTAGGAAGTTATTTTCTGAGAAGAAAAATTCTTCCTACGAACTAAATGAGTCATTTATGTTGGTTTTAGGCAATACTTGATCCTAACTCTATTCGAATGGCTCATTAGATCAAAAATTCTTTCCATAGACCTAATGCGGCCAAATCAGCTAATGGATCAGGTTTGAGTCCAAAATCATTATCCAAATATGAAATCGGATTGAGTTGAGGGGAAGTATGCCACAATCCAACCAGATCTATTTGCAGCCCTATTTGCCGTCAAACAATCAGATGGCAATGAACCTACCATGCAGTGAAGTTCGAGTTCCACATGCTCTTGAAGTCATACCAAATTGGGCCCAGGTCAATATGACAGTAGTTGGTATTCCATTAGATTGATTTGGATGATGGTAAGCTTATTATCAAATCTATTTTGCTTCCGAGAGCATCCTTATCATGACTTGACTTATTCTAGTACCAACTCAGTGGTTCAATCAGAGAATAATAAAGAAAAGAGAAAAATAAAAAGATGAATAAAAAAACTACAAATTATCACCACCATAATTCAACACAAATCCAAAAGGAGCAAGAAGTTAGGTGGAAAAAAAAAAAAAAAAAAAACAACAACTAAAAGAAAACAGGAGGGAGGGGAAGAATGAAAATTCTAGAAAAAAAACTGCAGGTCGAGAGCTTGCTGATCTGTTTCCATTCTTTTTTTTCCCATCTTTGTATCATGACCGGTAGGATATGGCTTCCTCACTATCTCCAAAGTAACAATCCAGAGTGAAAAGAAAAGGAAAAAAAAAAAAAAAACTCAAACCGGACTTCTCCAAGCTCCACTTTCTTTTCCCACACGAGGAAAGCAGAGTCCTTTGATCAAATAGAAACGACACGTACATCATTCTTGAAATGCCCTCACAAGCTTGGCAAAATAAAGCCCTTTTCCCCATGGCCAAAGAATCCTCCTAAACACCATCTCGTTCCCATGGACCGGACGAGAGACCGTGCGAAATTGTTGTGCAAACGGATATCTAAAGAACACTTGGACTTCTAACCCCTCCCAAAAAAAAAACAGCTGGAAAAAAGGGTAAAAAAAATCTAATACATTTCTCATGACTGTGTACACTTAAGCATCAATCAAAAAGAGAAGAAACAAAGAAATTATGCACGCCAAATGAGATTCCACCAATTTTACCAAAAAAAAAAAAAAAAGGGGAGATTCCACCAACAACCGAGGCTCCCGTCTAAGAGGAGGACACAGCAACCATCTTGCCCTGCCAATTTCTACTAAATACATAATAGCCATCCAGTATGAAAGAACTAAAAGAACGGAATATGGCAAGATCGTAATTTAATCTAGAATAGTGGACTTCTCGCGTAAATATCCTCGCCATCTTGCCGACCGACTCCTAGCCCCGCGAACTTCTCTCTCCCAACCCTCACTTTCCTCGCTTGCTTTCATAACTTCCAACTTCTCCACTTCACTCGACTCACGGAGAGAGAAAGAGAGCCATGGACGACCCCTTCGTCCAAGACTACGAACCGTCGGAGCTCGAGATCGCGGCAGAGTTCCTCATCAATTGGCTCCCCTTCCTCACCCGCGACCTCTGCGACGGCTGCTCCGCCGCCCTCCGGCGCCGAATCCAATCCCTCCACTCAGGTCTGTACCCCTATCCGTCCCGATTCTAAGGTTTCCGTTTTTCCTTGCTCTGGATCGATCAGTTTTTCTTTTCTTTTTCTTAAACCCGTAGATCTTGCGTTTTTGTAGGGGATGCGGCGGTCTCCGGCGATGCCGAGGCCTCCGCCTCCGGCGGCGGGGAGGATCTCGGCGCTTCGAGCACCCCCGTACCGCCGGAGTCTTCGGATTTCTCGGATCGAATCCGGATGACAGGGTGGGACTCGGAGCCGCTACCGGAGTCTCCCAAGGTGCGGATGTCGTGGGCGGACATGGCGCAGGAGGACGAGCTGGAGGAGGAGGAAGAGGAGGCGAGGAGGAGGAGTTTGGAGGCGGGGGCGCGGGAGGAGGAAGGAGAGGTTGGGCGAGGGAAGGGGGAGGAGGAGGAGGGGAAGAAGAAGCCGGAGTTGTCGAGGGAGCAGAGGGAGCTGATACGGTTCAGGAACGTGGGGAGGAAGAAGGATTTCATATGCCTGGAAAGGGTGAAGGGGAAGATTGTTAATATTCTCGACGGTCTGGAGCTGCACACTGGAGTTTTTAGCGCCGTGGAGCAGAAGAGGATTGTGGATTTCATCTATGAACTCCAAGAGAAGGGGAGGAACAATCACTTGGGAGGTGAGAATAAGTCCAGAGGTTATATGTTCTTGTTCCAGTTAGTCATGTTTAATATTTACCGTCTTCAATTTTAGAATGGTCACTTATACTTTTCCTAGATTTAAAACTTTTAATTTTGAAAATTGAGATTGTTTTTTAGGAGATGTTTGGTTGTTAAAAAGAAAACATTGAAAACTAGAAAATTTAAATGATGTGAATTTGGAAATCTCTGCTCCTAATAGAAATTTCAGTTTCATCATATGAGTTTTATGAAATTACCATGCAACCAAATATGTTGTGGTACAAAACTGTGGCATGCAATTTTAGGAAACATGTAAAATCACATGATGAGGGCAGGCCTTGGTGCCATGGTAAAGTTGCTCCATTACAACCTAGCTGTCATGGGCTTGAAACATCGAATCCACCTCTTTGCATGCAGGGGTAACGCTGCATTCATCTGATTCTTCCCAAACTCCACAACAGCAAAAGTCTTGTACACTAGGATGCCCTTTATGTAAAATCATATGATATCATGATTTTTTTTAGATCGAAATGCTCCCTAAGTTCACTAGCATTGGACATGTAAGATGCATGTAATTTAAGGCATGGGATGCTATCCATAGTAATCTTTCAAAGTGGATGATAAATACACTTGATCTTTACTTCTTAGACATTTGTTTGAGAGAGAAAATTGTAAAGTGTTTTTTTATACTACAAGAAGAGATTTGAAGGAACGTGTGACAAACGGGCTTAAGCACAAGCACTGTGGCATGTGGGATATTGTTTATTAGAGATCTGGAATATTGGACTGCATCTTTGCTAATACCGTGTGTCAAAAATGTGGTAGAGCTAGATGTTGCAGAATAATGCCTGTAATTACTTATCTAAATTGAGCAACAAATGAAAAAAGGAAAAAAAAAGAAAGAAAATAACTGTGTTTCATAACATATAGCTTGCTAGGGTGCTGTGTTTGAGCTTAATTTTTTATGTTAAGTGGGAAGTAGGCAAGTCTTGTATAGATAGTTGATGCATTGAAAATTTTTAAAACCAACTTCAGCAAAAATTTGAGCCAATCAAGAAGCAGTGGGAGCTGTCAAGATCCTTAGAGATGACCTAGCATCCTTTTAATGTAATTAATTCTGTTTTACAGAAAAAGAGCATACTCTAATTCTGGTCATCACAATCTAAAGTAAGTATAGTTAGTTGGATGAGGAGGCAATGGCATCCAAGCACATGATTTGAAAGTAGAAGGAAGTTGTGATGGAAGTTTTCCTAGTGATATATAAGGATATGTTGGTTTACCTCGTTGCTCTTCTGCAAGGTGACATTGGTGAGGGAGTAGTGCATGGAGAAGTTCAAATGAAATCATTGGTCCTTATCAAATTGGCAAAGTTGATTATTTAGTATTTAATGCTCCAAGTAAAACTTCTTTTAATTTCATGAGAAACAACCACTTTGAGGTTGTGGATGAGGGGCTCTGGTTAGTTCTCTCAGCTATTTGAAAGTTAAGCAGCCACAGTTAGTAAGGCTTGATTTTCTTAATACATCAAGGATATTAGAACCTAGACTGCAAAGTGCAAGCAGTGCTTCTTCTACAATTCAATCAGTAAAGCCATAAAATAGAAGGTTTATGCCTTTGTTGGTATTCAAAGTAAGGTTACTCTAAATTACATGATGGGACAATATCATCATTAAAATTTTCAGATATTAAGGTAATTCTCATTATACAGCTAAGTGATGTAATTAGTCCAGAGGGATGTGAGTTAGAAGTGGTCAAAATGAAGGAAGATGAGGAATTGGATAAGAAAGTTCATGTTTGTGTGAACATGGCTAACTTATTGTGGGTTGACATTTGTAATGCCTCTTATGGATGAAGAGAAATATTTACTGCTTCTTGTCATCTTTCTTATTTATTTCAAGAACATCTAAAAATATGGGCCTTAGTCATTGACAAACAGATCATCAGATTTTAGGGGTCTCAATAGACTGGATTTTGCTTGGGTTATGGTTTGCCCTTGACCAATCAGGACCTCAGTTTTCAGGTTGATGCAGGACCACGTGAATAGCTAAGTATGCATAGATAAACCTAAGGGTTTGTTTGGTTGGGTTATGTTAGATTATGGGGTAATCTAACAAGTCCTAGGAATCATTTTTCTAGGAAAATGATTGCAGGGAAAATAAATTTTAGTCTGTTTGGTTGGTGGAAAATTTACTCCGAAAAATGGCAGTGAAAAAAGATTACCATGTTTTATTAGAGGTAATCTTGTATAGGAACATTGCTAAATTTCTAAAAGTATCTTTGAATAAACAATTCAAATAATGACCATTTTTTTGTTTAGTCCATTTATTGGCCATTCATAGCCCACTTACTTGAATGCTGTAAAATGGGGCATTTCGAATATTAAAATATATTCACATTAGTTAATAAATATTTTTAAATTAATTATACATAGATTAGAAAATATATTCTTATTATAAATAAATTTTAGTATGTTCTCTTGTATCAATAAATATATTAACTATAGTTTTATAAGTATATTCATTAATAAATAAATATATTAATTATTGATAAATATTATGTTAGATTTATTAATAATTATTTTTATAATTATAAATATTAATTATATATTATAAATATATATTATATTAATACAAAGAACATATTTAATCATAAATATATATTAATATTAATATTTTTAATAAATATTAAGATAATATATTAATTTAATATACTTATATAAAATATTAATATATTTATAATGTATTCATATAGCATATTAAAATAAAATTAATATAATATTAATATAATATAAGTGAGGGTATTTTCATCATGTGATGACAATTTCAGATTACCTCCACTTGGCAATTTGGCATGGGAAAAAATGTACTAACCCTTGGTGGTATTTGTTTTATCTTCTCTAAATAAAATAGGTATGGGATCCACTATTTTTTTTTGCCATCTCTCTCATCCTCTTTTCATAGCAAACATGGTAATCTGAGATGGAATTTATTTTCTCATGCCACGTTACCCCCAACCAAGTGAACCCTAAGGATGGAATTAAACTATAAATTACTTCATTGTCCTGTTATAAAAACATGACAAAAAAATCTTTGAGATTGTTAAAAAATGTGTCAAAAATTTTTATTTTATTTTTTCTATTAGAAGAATGAGTCCAGGGCAAATTAATTCAGAGCTGATCGGGTGAATGACTTGAACGGTGAAAGTTGATTGGTATAAAAAAAAAAAAAACTTCCGATCTGTTTAATGAAATTATGTGGACAATGTGCATGCTATGCAAAAAAAAAAAGATATATGAAGTTAAATAAAATAGCACATCCATGAAATGATGACAATTGCAGATTTTTGTGGTGTAGAGAACCAGTAGATAAGAGTAGCAACAGTAGAAATATGTTAGTAAAGCTGAAAACAGTGGGGAAGGAGAAGTCTGAAATGAAGTAGTAAGAAGCACAAGGAGAAGGAGAGGGAAAAGACAAACTAGAAAGAGAAGAGGAACAACATAAGAGAGGAATAAAGAGGAAATAGTTGGCCGAATTTGGCCTTCAATCCTTGTTCCATTCATAAAAGAAAACAAGACATAATGCTTTTCTTAGTGCCAAACTGTAGGGCCATCTATAGCCTATGTGAATCAGCATCTGTCCCATGTGTTCCTCAATTGGCTCAAATAACTCAAATGAAGGTCCCTAATGTCTGTTAATAACCAACTTAATGCCCTCCCTAGAGGACTTTAGGAAAGGAAAGAATTCCACTGCCACTATTCATGGCATCATAGCATGAATAGCAATCAACTAATTTAAAATACTCAGCTCAACTCTACTAAGCGTTAATCCTATTCTAGTTGGGAATGGCTAGAAGAATCCTTTTCTTCCATTTTGCTCTGTTTAGGGCCACATTTGTTGAAAGATTTAGCAGTATCAAGTCCTTACTACTTTATATCATGCGATTTTCAATCTACCTCTACACCTTTTTCCTTCTACATGTATCAAATTTCTCTTTCATACTAGTGCATTCCTCGGCTACTTCATCTAAGCTGTAATCCAAATCAACTAATTTGAAATCCTTATTGAAACTTGGGGCTTAACTCAGGCTGTTAGAAAGCACATTTTTTATCAAATATAGACCATTCTAGTGATTGATGCTCAAGTATTTCTTTCTTTTTTTTTTTTTTTAAATCTTCATTCGTAATATATAGCTGGTACCAAGTATCTAAGTCTTTTTATATATGTACATGTATTTATGCTCTAGAGTTGTTGGTCTGTTATTTCATAAAAGAAGCTTTTTTTTTTTTTTTTGGATTTGAAGGATTTATATATTTAACCATCTAAAGGAAAGTTAAGCATGAGACAGACTATACTTTCATAAAATATGCTACAAAATTGCGTAACAAATTAGTTAATCTTCATGATGATAAATAGCTGAGTGCATCAACTGGCTTGGTAAATTGTTTTGTGTTGATATGAGGACCTAGGTCTGGTCCCGCTCACTCTAGTATTTGTCTAGGCTTCTACCTGTCCTAGTTCTCGCCCGCCTTATATGGAGTGCCTAAGTTCATATTAGTGTTCATATATGCACGTCTAAACATAGATCAATAATAGTATAAGACTTTTATGTCCCCTTGAGCTTGAGAACTAGAGGTGGGTTTAGCACATTTAGTTAGTTACTTGGATCTGATAGCCTTATTCTCACCCACTAAATATCATTTCTTATCTATGCTATCTCTAAAATGCTTTGGGCTTGTCAAGCTAGCTGGATAGTTGCTTGTGATTTTCTACATGATTTCAAGAAGTCGAAGCCCATATGTATGAACATACTTGGTTGGATGTGAGAGCATAGCAAATATTTTTGGTGCTTTGTTATCGTTATAAAGATTGTCCTAGTGGTTGGCCGTATCATAATGATTCAGATTGCAATGTGATAGAAAAACTAATGGTTACAACCTCATGTACTATAATGGGAAATCCTTGAGGCCGCAGCTAGCCTCAAGGACTGATGAAGCTGGGCCCCAACCTTAAACCAAACACTGGAAATCCCTTCGCATGATGAAGCCTTCCTTCTCAGAAAGGGAACTCTCTATGTCTTTCCATCCCCTAAAATAAACACCAAAAATCCTTCTGCATGATGAAGTCTGCCATCTCAGGAAAAAAGAAATCTCCATGTCTTTCCATGTATTAAAATAATTACCAGAAATCCTTTTGTGTACGAAACCTCCATTCTTAGGGAAAAAAAGAAATATCTGTCTTTCCATGCATTTAAGATATCATGTATTTCTTTTGTCCTGCTTTTCTTCTTTGGTAGTGGGATGCACCATCCATATCCTCTATAGGAAAAAAATCAAGATCATTCATCAATTATTGCTTCTCCAATTACAGCCGTATATCTATCTAGTAATAAATAATGGGAAAGGACCTATGTGTGCCCCAACCCCGTGTCCCTTTGGAAAAAAAGGTATTCTCTTATTTCATTGATGTCTTTCCATAAATTGTCTCTTGCTCAAGTTTTTAGAACGGTTAAAATTTTGAAATAAGACTTTTCAACCTCTATAAGTTTCCTTTTATATATCCAAAACTTTTCTAATTAAAATGAATCTTTTATTATTGGTAATTTCTAGAAACACAGTGTTATAAATATACATTATTTTTAAAACACAAAATCTTTTCTCCTTTGTTGATGATATAGAAAGTCTTTTTTTATCTATCTTTTTATTAATAGATCATAGCCATCAAAGTGTAATTAAATTGCACGTGCACCGCACGTGTGAGACTCTAATGTGCGGTAGTCATTGAATTGTTTTTCAAGCTCATGAATATGGTGAGCATCTATGTTAGGAGTGTAATCGAGCCGAGTTGAGTCGAGTAGGTAGAGGCTCAAGCTCGACTCAATTCAAAATACTCAGGTTCGAAACTTGACTCGAGATCAATCAAGCCTCGATATCTAAGTTCGAATTTCACTTGATAAAAAAAAAGGCAATACTCAAAATCAGCTTGACTTGAATATCAATCGAACCATACTTGAGCTTGAATTTAGGCTTTGGCATACTTAAAAAAATATAATTTACAAGTAGGAGTTAGATTAGATTAAAAAATATAAATATTATATATTAAAATATTCAATATCGTGAATAAAATATAATATTATTAAAAATGTATATACTCGACTAGGCTTGCAAGCCTTTGGGTCGAGTATTTTGCTATTCAAGTTTGACTGGAGAAATTATTCAAGCTACTTAAGAATGGTAATAGTCGAGCCAAGTCGAGCTTGAGTAGCTGGTGAGCTGCTCGGCTCATTTGCAACCCTAATTTATATGAGAAAATATGAACAAAAAGGTGATTCTAATTTTCCTTGTATTCATCTATATTAGAGCAAGAAATTTATGATAATATTTGATATACAAAATCATGCTTGGTGATTTGAATTTTGATAATTCTTCTTGGTATATCGCGTGCCACACTTACCCACATGTAATTTGGTCAACGCACCATAATGATTGAGAATTGTGGTATGATGACAACCTAATGTCTATGCCTTTGGGTATAGTCTTTGCCTAGGAAGCATGGATATGAATATAGAATACACATAGACAGAATACAGACATGTTCATATAATAAATCTTGAATAAAATGGATATGATACGATCAAGATATAACAAGAAATAAATATTATTTTTATTATATGCTGCAAAACATGCAAAAACCATGATTGGTTTATTATAAAACACCATTTAATAACATTCAATGTCACAAATTTAAAATAGTTCACAAGATGAAAACTTATAAATATTTAACAATATAACAAAAACAAATCTACTAACTATATATGTATGTGTGTACGCATATATAAGTTGGTAGATGTAAATGCTGCAACGATTTTCTATCCTCAAAATATAAATGCGGCAAGGTAGCAACATAACTAAAACAAGTGCAACAAGCTAATGGGATTTTACGCAGCAAAATATATGAATAATTACAGTTGCAGTAGTGAAGGTGTTAGCTTGCAAAGATAATAAAGTCTTTGGTAGTTATACGAAATGATTTGAGATAAAATCTCACCTTCATCGGGTTTTTGGGGTTTGAGGTATTCTGGGAAGGGCTATCGTCCATTGTGTAGCCTATTGTCTAGGGTCTCTTAATTAAAAAAAGAATGGTAGCAGTAAGTATTTAGTGAGTCAGCAACAAGATTAAGAAAAATAGAAAAGTTGGAAACAAAAGAAAAAAAATAATGCAGCAAACCACCGATATGATAAACATTTATTATCCAAAAAATGCAACATCATAAACAAAATGCTGCATTATTATAAAATCACATGCAGAAATATAATATTATCTTAAAAAAATGAGATTAGGACATAACCCGCCAACTTTTCTATGTACCTTGTCCATCATATGATACACATGAATGGGAAACACCAAAATGAAAGTAACAAAAAAGTGTCTTCAGTAAGGTTCACCATTGCGATACCGAATCCAGTATCGATACCATCCTATTATAGTGTTGGTACATCTAGTACAGTACCCGGTTTGGCATACCGAGAGTTAGCACACCTGCCGTACCATGTACTAATACAGTATGGTACAGTTGGTATGCACCGGTATCGACTGGTATAGCAAAGCTTTGTCTCTAGTCATGTTAGAGATGAGAATGAAGAAAGAAATAAAAAAAGAAAAAGGTGACCTAATAAGTTACTTTGGATTATTGGTTAGGAGACAAATTTAGGTTCAAAACCCACTTAACCCATGCCCAGTAACCCACTAGCATATTGATAAGTATCCTAGAACTATCCTCATAGTATCCTAGAAGTATTTCGACATATTCTAGGAGTATTCCGGGTGCATCCAGGAGTAAACCAGGAGTAACAAGACCCTATTTTAATTATAAAAATTTAGGATATTTCTTTTCTATAACGGACATGTACCAGATCTGTATTGGGCTGTATTTATATCCAATACTTACATGGTACAGCCACTACTGTTTTCATGCCTGCAAGGATGGCGAAAGTCCTTGCAAATAAAGCTGAATGAAAACATTATTCTAATATTCATTCTATATTTCATGGAAATATGTTAAAAAGCAAAAATGAATGGTATATGTGTATATGTCTGTCTCTATTTATATATTACACACACACACATATTATAGAAAATATAGTTTTGGAATATTTTGTTCTGTGTATGTACACATAACTAATAGCAATTGGAACTTATAGCGCACATGATTGATTTGATGCTACGATTCTATTACAAACGTTGTGCCTAACTAAAAGGGGTATATGATATATGCTTGCAATCACATATTTTATCCCAAATCTTCTATTTTTGTGAATGCTGTAGGATATGACTGCATGGATGGGTATTATTCCATTACATATGATGCACTTGGTACTTTAAATGAGGGTGAACAATCGAGATTCGATGCACCATATAGTGGGCTTCCATTGTCCTAAGATTAGATATTCATTTAGTTTAATTTTCTCTTGATAGGTTAAAGAAGAAATACGATAGCATTTTTCTCCACCATTTTAAAAGGGTAAAATTGCAAACAAAAGAGGAAGACTTGAAGATAAAATTGGTTAGAAAATTTGTAATTTTGATGATTATTGTTTAATTTGTAATTTTGATGTAATTTTGATATCTTTTTGGTCATGAAATGGAATTTAAGTAAAGTTAAAGTATTTATAAGTGAATATACATAAAATATAATAAATGGAGTAGATTTGATGTATTTAATGCACAAAATATGTACTGACATCTCAAATTTTGTGGACTGCCGATATCCGTTGTAGATGTCGAGAACACAATCATGGTTGGAGCTTGGAATACCCACTCCAAGATTCTAAGAAGATTGCCCCCTAAATTTGGGCCTAGGTCTCTATGTACATAATTGTGCTCAAAGTTAAATAAATTGCTACTAAATTTAGGTATAAAGTAGCATGCATACCTCTAAACATGGCACATGTTTTGCAAAAGTTATTTGATCATTATTTGTTTCTGTAATTTTTTAAATTCAAAAATATATTTTCTAATTTAAAAATCCATAGACTTAACAAAAAGTTATGATTTGGGTTGCATTACATAAATCATCCGTAGATCTATAGCATATCACTAAATCATACCAAAATCCAAAATTATGGCACCGCTCATTTTTTCTATTTTTTTTCCAAATTTTGGTATGGAAAAAGAAGAAAAAAAGAGGAGAGGGAAAGGGAGAAGGCTCTTTTCTTGTTTTTGGGTTGGATCTAGGTTGAAATCAGCAAAATCCTCCCTTTGATTTTTTTCGGTTGCAAAAAAAAAAAGAGGTGAGATCGGTTGGGAAAAAAATGGAGGTGAGGCGGAGAAGGCATAGAGGTCTTCTCTGCCTCCCTCTTAATAATTTAAAGGGAGAAAGGGCCAACCTGCACTGAATTGAGTATGGTTCAGCTTAGTTCAAGCTTGAATTGACTAGTTTAGACTCAAGATTGCTGACTCGAAAGCGGATCCTGTGTCGGCGGTATGAGTCGGTACGTCTCTATACCGAATTGGACCCGAACCAACACAGAAATAAGGGATGAACCAGGAAGAAAGAGAGAGAGAGAGAGAAAGCGAGAGGGGGAAGGAAGAGGGAGGAAAGAAAAAGAGGGCAAGGGGTGGCCATCGAAGGGCTGTGGAGGCCCTTAGGGGGCATTGAGGCCTCTCGGGATCCACGGTCCTCCGTGAGAGGAAATTAGATGAGAGAGAGATGGAGGGGAAGAGAGAGAAGAGAAGCAGAGGAAAGGTAGTGGGGAGGTTGTTGAATGGCCCAAAATTGTCTCGCGGCTGCCGCGGGTTCGAAACAGGGACGATGTTTCTATTTTGTCGTGTTTTTAAAAAAAAAATGAAAAACAATGAAGTTGGCAATGGATTTGGGCGGTTTCACTATTTATCGTGTTTTTAAAAAACACGATGAAATAGGAGTGTCATCTTTGTTTCGAACCTGCGGTGGTCGTGAGGCAGTTTTGGATTGTCCGACGGTCCCACGGCCTCCCTGCCACCTTCTCCTCACTCTGCTTCTATCCCTTCCCCCCTCTCTATCTCTTTCTTTTCTCGCATCTCACAGAGGACTGCAGAGCTTCGGAGGCCTTAGCATCCATCTGGCGGTCTTTCTCTCTCCGTCCCTTCCCTCCTCTCTCTATCTTTCTCTCTTTCCTTCTCCCTCGCTCCATTTTTGGTGTTCCGAATCGAATGCCCGAACTAAATTCGTGAGCCACAAGTACGGTTTGGCACGCCCCGAACTGGCCGGTTCGGGGCGGTTTGGTGAATCATAGTTCAGGCACTATTCTGAGCTGAACAGCTATACCGTTGCGTTTCGGGGGTGGTACGGTTTGGTATGCTTGGAATTGGGTGGTTTGGGGCACTTGAGCATTCAATGATCAAAACATTGGGTATCATGCTTGTGTTGATTTGAGGTTATGCAGCAACATGCTATATTATTTTGTAACTCTTTGGTACAGGAGCTAGCATGCTAAGGTACAGTTAGAGAATATTTTTTTCTTTTCTTGCCATTGCATTTTAGTGAGAAATAATATGTTTTTCAAAATCCTAATATGATTTCTATACAGCTAAACACATCTTCTATCCTCACTTATGTGAGGGATGAATGATAATTGCTGATGAAAATGTTCAAAGGATATACCATTAACATTTGATAGAAGTTGAATTGCTGAACTAATTTGACTTATCCTTCTAAAACAACTTATGCAGAAGCAAGGGCAAGAATCCTATATGGGATTGTTTGTACATGTTTAATTATCCTGGGTAAGATTTATCATTATCGTGCACTTTCACCCTCCTCAAGGTAGAGATTCTGTTGTCAATTCCCCATGGTGCATACTTCATTCATAGTTTCAGCATTGGTAGTATAATGCAGAGCAAGTTACAGTGCGGTTTTCAAATACAGGTTAATGTGGTCTGATTCAATATAGCAATGGACAATGCAATTTGCATACATTTCAATTGAGGTGAGGTTCGCCATGGTTTCTGCCAAAGTAAGGCCAGTATGTTCTGTGTAGCTAGCCTCCGTGCTCATGTAGCAGGTTACACTATCAAGAACATTTAAATGAAAAAAATGAAGACAACATCGGGAGCTTTGACAGAGGATATGTTGATATATGGAAAACTTGACATCTGGATGTATAACTTGATTTTCGGTGGGATCCACTGTCAATACATGTTTAATAATGTGTTAGTGCACATTTCTCTGTTTATGGCATATTGCTATGACAGTTGGTATCATGATACAATCTCTTATCATAGTAGCGACCATGGTATCAATAAGATAAAGTAGAACACTCACATTGATGCTTTACTTTATCATAACAATTCTAAGAAAAAAATCATTTTGTCAACATGCAACTCCTTTTTGCTGATTATGTCATGTCCATCATTTTCTGATTCCATTGGGAACTCTTGACTTTGCAGTGTTTTAGAAAATAGAAATAGCAGAGATGGATAAAGAAGATTTGTAGATTACTCAACAAGTTGGGAATAATTCCATATTTCACAGCTGATAATGGAACCCTTTATCCTGGTTGGATGATTTTGTCGCCACAATAAAGAGACTGCAATTCAGTATGGGGATTGGCATCATATTTTTAACCTAAATATTGACATCAACAATCTTAGTATAAGTTTATTCCATTACATTACAAAAGTTTCTTCTACTTCTATCCCAGTATCCAGTAGCTTGCTGCTCTCAAATAAGCCATGCTGTTCAGTTACGACCGCCATATCATCGCAGTCCTAATATGTTGCCCTTACTTTCCCATTTGCAGTACCTTTCTTCCATGTCTCGCATCACTTCTTTTAAAGGGCTTTCTGTGAAGGGTAACATTTCTCCACTAGATTGGTTTCTGGTAACATATGATGTAAAAGCAATCTTTTTAACTCTGTTTGGTTTCATCTGATATGGACTGAACTAATTCAGACTCAAACTCAACTTTGCTGAGATGTGAGTTCAGATTAGGACTTCAAGACAACTCACAAACTTATTTTTTGGGTTTGCTGGATCCACGAGAAATCAATTAAATTGAATTTTAGTTGATCCATTTGAATCTCCAACATATTTCTTCCCTTAAGGAGGCAAACTTATTAAATTTGTGGAAGCAAAGTTGGTTTTCTATGTAAACATAGGCCAACAGAAAGATTTTCTAGCTTCTCCTTAAGCATCTTTTGAGATAGAGGCATCAAACCAAACATTTTTTTCTTTTGCCATTTCTTGTTTAAACAGCATAAAATTGCTTTTCTTAAGCAAAGCCAAGTGCACCTTTCAGGTTGTTGTAGAGTTGAGTTTGTAATGGCCTGTTAACTGGGTTCATTGAATCAGGAATGGGGTATACATGCTCATTGAAGCTCAAAATGCAGATGTTTAAATTGTATGGTAAAAGAACCATAGCTAACTACTACTGCTAATGCTTTGTTGATGTTTTCTTTTCCATAGTCATGTTTGGTTGGTATCATATGATACTTTAGGCATGTAAAGTGATGGCATAGTCATGATTGACATCAAATGCATGCAGATGCATCTCATAAATAAGATATTATGCCACTATGTACATGGTCATGGATAGTTTCACCAATTAGTTTTCTGGGCATTTCAGAGTAACGTGGCTTTGGCTGTAGTCGTGCCATTGGCTGGGTGAGTGCCATATTCTCAAATTAGTGCATGTGATCTGTAAATCTGTTGTCTGGTGATATATATATTCCATCTGGTTAATTGTAATAGAATTTCTTAGCTAAGGAATACCACAAACTTCTACCAGCTGATTGGATGCTCCATTACTTGTGTGATGCCCTACATGTGTTGGAATGGTTGAGGGACCAAGGCAGATAGAAGTCCATTGGACTGGGGGAAGTTGCAAATCCCTCAGCCCTTTTTTTAATTATATATATATATATATATATATATATATATATATATATATAAAATATTTGTTTTTAAATATATATTATTAATATATATATATAATATTTGTTTTTAAATATATATTATTAATATTTTTATATATATAATATTTGTTCTTAAATATATATTATTAATATTTCTATTTCTATTTTTATGGATTAAAAAATTATCCAAATTGGTGTCTTTTGGTATTTGAGAACCTTGGGATTGTAGCTTAGGGCACTTCACCCAGTTCAAATCATTTTCTTCTCTGTTTATTCCCTTCAGTCCTTCCCATCAGCTGTGATATATTAGATGGATGAAGAAGCTGAGCATGTGAAAGCCCTTTAGTTTGATAATGCACATATATGATTCTTCTCTGTTTAACAATGAAAAAGGCAGCATAAATTTATTGAAGTATTGTGAAATAAATATATTTGTTGTCTAGTGCTTTTATTTTAGTGCAGGCTTTCTTATTACTAATGCTTGTGCTTCTGAAAACATGTTCTTCTGATGGACAAATCCTTCACTTGTGTATAAACTCAAACTTTTCTCATTTACTATCCTGTTATAAAGCTCAGCTCATTTCTCAAATGTTTTCAGAAAATTTGGCCATCTCATCTGCTGCTATTTGCAGAGCACACATATTCAGAACCACGAAAATGGATGCGGGGCAAGGGCCGGGTGAACATCCAATTTGGATGCTGTTATAATTATGCTATGGTATCTCATTATGAGCATTTTGGATTTAAAACATCTTACATTCTTCATTGGAAGATGGGGGAAAACTAAAGAAAGGTCTGTTGACAGGATAAGGATGGAAATCTACCGGGCATCCTTCAGAATGTCATTGCAGATCCAATACCTCATCTTTTCAAGGTGATCATAAGGAGGCTCATTCGGTGGCATGTACTCCCAGCAACATGCATACCTGACAGTTGTATCGTCAATATTTATGAACCAGGAGATTGTATACCACCTCATATTGACAGCCATGATTTTGTTCGACCATTCTGTACTGTGTCGTTCCTTAGTGAGTGCAATATACTCTTTGGATCCAACTTAAAGGTTGCTGGAGCAGGCGAGTTTACTGGTTCAATTGCAATCCCCTTGCCTGTTGGGTATGCATGTTTAATACGCCAACATTTGCCCATTTCCATTAATGTTACTGTGACCAGGAATTAATGCATATGATTTCTTTTTATTTACTTGGATTCTTGTGATAAGGGCCTGGATGTGTGAAGAGACATCGTGAAACATATTTACACTCTATTAAATACGATCACGGGTTTATGTAAGATAAATGGGGAACTTGTCTCACTGTGTACCTTCTGTTACTTTATATTTAATGCATATGACCAATAGTACATATCTATATTCCTTAAGTTTGATATATCATGTTTTTTATTCTTCCAGGTTAAGGGAAAATTGATATATATTGTTGTTTTGCTATTACCTAGTGAAATCCTATTTGAGCCCATGATGATTTTTCACGACATAGTGATTTGATTTCAGTTATCTTGTTTAAAAATTCATTTTACACTAGATGGTGTATGTAATGTTAATCAACCGTGAATTGCTGCTGATTAACTTGTTGATGCTGGGATATGTGATTTTGATTCTCCAGTGCAAAACTTTTTCAGGTCGGTACTTGTCTTGAATGGTAATGGAGCGGATGTTGCAAAGCATTGTGTGCCAGCAGTCCCAACAAAAAGGTACGACTATCATTACAAAAAAAAAAATGTTCAATATTTTCAAATCGTAACTCTCTCATGTTCTTGTTTGAAATTGCAGGATATCCATTACCTTCAGAAAAATGGATGAAAACAAGCAACCAGTTGGTTTCAAGCCTGAACCAGATCTGCAAAACATCCAGCCACTTCCATATGATTCTGAAGCAAAGAAATTACCTCATCAGGACTGGAACAAACAACCTGCAGTAGAGAGTAAAAGCTTCAAGAAAGGGAAGAAATCCAAAGGAAGGTCAGCTGGGATGAAGCCTGAACAACATTTGTATGATACCCAGCCTCATCCTTATGATCCTAGCATGTCAACGAAGAGATCCCCACTCCGAGATATGTACGAGCAGCCTGCAATGGCTAGTAATGCATCAGAGAGAAGAAAAAACTTTGTTGGGAGATCAACTGAGTCAAAGCCAAAACCGGATTTGCAAGATATGCAATTACATCAAGATGATGCTGATGATCTCACAAACAAGTCAGTGCAACGAGGTCGACATGAGGAAGAGCATGATAACCTGGAGAGTAGCAAGGATTATGGTGGGAGGAGAGTGCGAATGGAGCAGAGGAGGATCATTATAAGCCGCAACATGGAGGGAGAAGAGGAAACACTACCATTAGGTGGTCAGACTTCAGAGCCAACCCGTCTTTCTCGGGCTCATTTGGGATCCCCGAATAATGGACGAAGAAGGGTCAGGGTAAGCTTGTCCAATGATCAGTGGTGTTAAGTCACCAGAATTTTCCTTATTAGATTTGGTTTGAATTGTGATGACTTGGTTTGTGGTAGTTCCTTTGCACATTGCTAAGGTTTGACATTAGCTCATATGTTCGACATGAATATTCCCCATCATTGATGTAATTTATGTTATGTCAAAATGTGTTATTTTATACATTAAAAAAATGCTTTACTGTAAATCACAAAGCTTTAGCTTGCTCATTTGCCAACATGGTAGAATTGATTGTTTTAATGATCTGGACAGTAAATGAAAAGGAGATTAAATTCATCTAGTTAAACTCCCGATTATCCATCTTCTTCCTTGGGTTCGGAAGCTTGCTGGGAACAGCTGGACCTCTTATCATATTTGTGGCGAGCAGTTTGTATGCCAAGCTATATATATATATATATTTTGGATAAGATGGTACATTCATATTAATTTGGTACGAATACAAGCAGAAATAACAAAAAGTAAAATATCATGAAAATTGCAAGGCGTGGTGGACATATCAGTTTGGATCACATACCCCAAGTGCTCCATCTTTGGACATATCAGTTTGGATCACATACCCCAAGTGCTCCATCAGGAAAGAAGCAACCTAGTCTGTTGCGGTGTTGATCTCCCTGTATATATATCTAGCATGTATGACGGCGGTCTCTCTTAGCAGCATTGCAATATCCCTCAGAAGAGGATGAACAACATTCTTAGTATCCTACATTTGAATCCTTTTGACCATTGTGGCAGTGTCATTCTTAACAATAAGCTGGTTTGCCCTAAGTACCAATCTTGCATTGGTAATATTAGCCCACGCTGCCCGCAATTTCGCTTCTGGGATCATAGTATCCACAAGGCAACTTCCACCTGCCACTAGTGGTCTTGAATCCGGGCCACGAATCACAAATCCCTCTGCCCCTCTCGAACCAGATATATTGCCATTGAAATTGATCTTAACGAATGTTGGGACTGGGAGCTCTTAAGAGATGAACACCCGATGGGTTACTTGACGAGCACAATGAGAGTCTCAGTAGTCCACCATCCTCAAAACCGAATCTGATAGTGTAGAGTGAACAAACTCCATTGCCTGGGCTAGAACTCTCTCCACCACAATAGTCACTGATGATCGTTTCAACTCAAACATCACATTGTTCCTAGATAACCATATATAATATGCAACATAGGCCACATGGATCCCATTAAACCTAATTGAATTTGAAGCTGAACTTTACCACAAAAACTCCACAAAAGGACTAGATTAGGATTGCTGTCAGAATAGTAAATGCAAATGAGCTTGTCTGCCACCATATCTGGATAGCACTCGGGCATTGGAACAAAACACCACCTCACAATAGAGACAAGTGGATGGGAGATGTAGACCCCTATCTTTCAAAACTACTCTTTTTGGGAGATGGCCCCAGGAAACCTTTCAGATAAATAAGCAAACTATCTGATGAATAGCCATCCTCTAGACCAAGCACCATCAATACAATAGGCAGGCTCCCTCTGAAACATGTCATATAAGTTTCTCGTCACAATCCTTATCCTGCATGTAGATCTCTACACCCGCATATCTATGTGGGATCAATAGAAATAGTGGTCACGAGTACTCTCTCCCTCAAGTCATCCCCGAAAATATGAGTCGCTACCTCTATACTCCAGTCCCACCCGCAGGTCAAAAAAGGTCGTAGATTCTCATAGATTCTCCCACCTCAACACTAACAAAAGTCGGCCACCTACTGATCAAGGGAATGTGGGCCAACCAAGAGTCAGGATGAAAGCTCGCTATGCGTCCATCACCTAGCACCCATCTGATCCGACACTCCACCGTAAAGACATGCGAAGAGATCTCTTCCATATAAAGGAGCTAGTCCTGCTTGCTTGAATGTCACCACGAGAAATCTAAGGGCCATACCTGGCAGCTATCAACATATTCCAATGGCTTTCCAGAGACATTAGTAGCCTGGCAGCATGTCTCGCCAAAAGTGCCTCTCGCCTCATCATCAAGGACTGAAAGCCAAAGCCACTCTTGCCAATCGGCTAACATAGCACCTCCTAAGCTAGGAGATGCACCTCCTGGCACCCTAATTAGAATCCAAAAGAATTGACGGAACTATTGTTCTAGCTTCATCAGACAAGACTTCAGCACAATGGTATTGGACAGTAAATAGACTGGAATAGAACAAAGAACCGATCTAATCAATATCATCCTGCCCATCATAGAGAGAGCTTTGTCCTGCCACCCTTGGATACAATCTTGAATTATCTGCACCATCCCCGAATACTCTGCTCTCTTTAGCCTCTGATCAGAAATTAGGACGTCCAGGTACTGTCAAACTCCACTATGCTCCACATTGCTCTACAATATCCAGCCTCTTTCTGATCAAGTTCGATGAGTTTTTATTTTCACTAACTAGCACTGTATCTTTAAAAACTGTGAGAGAGTATCTCAGACTTTGTCTAATTAGATTGCATAAAGAGGAGTTTAATGGCCTTGTTGGTGGAGTAGATATTGTACATTTCACCTCTCTTTTCATCTTCTCTTTTTCTAACTCTTCATTAAGTGGGAGAATCACTTTGAAGCATTTCTAAACGAAAAGTTCAAGTTTGGTTGGTGCACAAATTTTCCATATAAGTGATGAGAAGGTTTTATCTTGTTTGCCATTACCAGCTTTTTTAACATTCTTTTATTGTTCCTTTCCAATTTTTAGCATTTTTTGTTTTAAACAATACGACCCAATCTCATATGGTAATGCCCGTTGGACGAGCAATGCCATATTATTTTGCATCCTCAAACCCTCAAAGAGGGATTGCAAAGGAGTTTCTTTGAATAACAAAGGGATCCACCGGCTGTCCTGAACTGAAAGCTACATCTTGAAGCCAGTTTGTTTAACATGGAGATCGGTTTAACCTCTTCATGGTGTCCGATCCATCCACTCTTGTCCTGTTAGATCATCCACCATCCATTGCGACATCCCATTTATTTAAAGAAAAAAAATGCTTTTTGGTATAATAAAGTTTAGGATTACTAGCAATTGAATATGATCCAAGTTTCATACGTGCTAATTTGTTCAATAATGTGACAAGATCGATCAAAATTAGAAAAATGGACAAACAGAGCTCAACGCCGTTTGTCTATAACTATCACGCACCATACATGGCCTACTAAACAATCATGTGTGGCCTCTAATTTTGATCATACTCACCTCCGACCCAACCTTTGCCGACGCCGTCTTCTTCTCCTACTGCACCACCCTTGATGCCCTGTCCTTCTTCTACCACTTGCCCCTCTTCAACTCCAGTGCCCTCCATGGCCGTGACCTTACCGGCTTCCTCCGCTGCGACCACCCCACCATTTGTGGTTGGCATTGCGGTCATGACCACTTCCTCATCTTCGCCTCACTTGGGGCGGTGAAGAGCATGTCACTACAAGAAATTTGATTTTTTACGATGAAATTTTTTCGTCGCTAAAAATTATATTTTCGTCGCTAAAAGTATTTACGACGAAATATATCGTCGCTAAAAATTTGTAGAGAAAGCCTCATAGCAAAAGACCTTAGCGACGATACTATTTTATTTCGTCGCCAAAAATAGTAAACCTAGACGACGAAGTTATGTGCTGTATTAGCGACGAAAATATTTTGTCGCAAGAGCTTAAATTTTCGTCGCTAAAATTACAATGAAAAATAATTTCATCGCTAAATGTTGTGATTAAAAAAAAATATTCTCTTATTTTTTGCGACGAAAATGAAATTCGTCGTAAAACTTAGCGACGGATTTCGTCGCAAACAAAATTTATCGCAAAAATTTCATCGCAATAATTACGATGAAAAAAATATTCGTTGCTATAATTACGACGAAAAAAAAATTTTGTCGCTATAACGGCGACGAAATAAAAATTTCGTCGCTAGAAGGACGACGAAATAAAAAAATTCGTCACCATAATTGCGACGAAATAAAAAATTCGTCGCCATAATTGCGATGAAATAAAAATTTCATTGCAAAAAGATTAAATTTTTAGCGACAAAACTGTTTTTTCGTCGCAAAAATAGCAACGAAATAATTTCGTCGCAATAATTACGACGAAAAAAATGTTCGTTGCTATAATTGTGATGAAAAAAAATTTCGTCGCAATAATGGCGACGAAATAAAAAGTTCGTCGCTAGAAGGGCGACGAAATAAAAAAATTCATCGTTATAATTGCGATGAAATAAAAATTTCATCACAAAAAGTTAAAATTTTTAGCGACGAAACTATTTTTTCGTCGCAAAAATAGCAACGAAATAAAAAATTTCATCGCAATGTATAATAAAAATTTTACTTTTTTGAGTTCACAAATTTTTTTGTGACAAAATTAATATTTCGTCGCTAAAATAAATTTTGGATAAAAAATAAATTTTTTATTTTTTTTCAAAAAAAATCTGCTCAAATACAAATTCTCTGATCAAACATATTTTAAATAAACAGTATATTAACACAATAAAAATATTCTAAGTCAAAAGACCAATTCCAAGTATCAAAAAGTTTCATAACCATCTTTGTCATATACAAAAATATAAGTCCATACACCATTTTAAATTTAAAATAACTACAAACTAGGTATGATCTGACTCGTTGGCCTCGTTCCCTTCTCCAGGCGTCAATCCCTGACCTGATATGTGTCGCGATGGTGGTGCAGAGGCGGCATCATGTGACTGTAGAGGTGCTAACTCAGAAGCATCAATACCGAGCCGTCCCGCCATCGCAGCTACGATCCTCTCGAGCGTCTGACTACGATTCATTCAGTAACTAATCTGATCTTGCATCATGCTCATGGATGTCCTAACTGCCTCTGGCACCGATGCATCATCAGACCGGCTGAATGACGAACTGCATGATTTTTTGGACCGCATGCTATGACCAGATTCTAGCTGCCGCCCGAGGACGGTATCCAAAATCGTATCATCTGTCATCAAACAAACCTGCTGCGATCCAGTATCACCGTCAGATCCCACCTCCCTCGTCACCTGTTCTCTCAATTCTAACATTTTTTTCTTCACAATAAACCAAATAAAATCATAAATTTTTTTCAAACTCTTTAAAAGTATTCAAAATATAGAGTAATGATATTTACATGGCGCTGCCTCGCCTCCTCGGTCACGAACTCGCCACTCTTATTTTGATAGAATTTAGCATAGGCGTCGACTCTGGATAGTCCCTGTTCAAATAAAAAAAAAGAAAAAAAAGATATCAAAATAATATAAATATTTAATAAGAAGTTACAAAGTATGATTGCAAATGTAGTTACATACCATCCTCTTCATTCTCTGTGCAAAAGAGGCACTTCCTTGCATGTGAATAGAATCAATCTTACTCCTATTCACCTTATTCGCCTCCGATCGTCGCTATAAAATACATACAATTATAACCAATAAAGGACATAACAAAATTAAAAAAACTTGAAACACTAGACATACCTGAAATGTCTCACTTCCAAAATGCTCACATAACCACCACCAATCGTCACTAGACCCAGCCCAATTTCTGTATGGCTGGGTCACAGGATCAATCCCCTTCGCCTGCAGCTCATTGCAATATTTATGAAGCCTACATCGTCGATCTCTGTATCTATTTGCAGCCATTTTGAGAATACATGTCGTCACTTCTTCGTCAGTGCAATCCTCGAAGTCAATATTATCCTACATAGTAATCATACCAAAAAGTAAATACATGAAATTATTCATATAATAAAAAATTTATTTATATAACCAAAAATAATATGGATCATGTAATGATATGCAAAACATCCAAATTTAATTCTTACCTTGATGTGAGAGACTAGAGCATCACGGTATCGAGGAGCTACATGCTTGAAACTTTCAGCAGCCCACGAAAAATGATTCTACATATACAAACTGATCTCATTTGCGATGATACTAGCCTCTGTGCCAACCGGATGATCTCGAAATATCTGTACCTTTGATTTTTCATTGTGTGTATGCACATATTTTTCCAAAACAAGACCCCTACTAGGACCACGCACTGCACATCGATGCTGTGTTCCTACATGTAAAAATTGGTGAAATGAACATTTATCATGTATCACTAAATGCATATAACAAAAAAATATATATGGTTTATAAATTGATAGAGATGTACCTGTAAGGGGATGATGCTGCGGTACCATGACCTTCGGCTGGGTAAGCTCTGGCTGAGCACTAGTCTGCTCTGTGGACTCGGGCAACTGAGTCTCATCTAAATCCTTTGACTCATCATGCAAAATGCTAAAGTGAGGATGTGTATCATCAAGTGGAGCCTGTTGCCTACCCCGTGAATGTCTACGTCCAGGACCAGTCATGATGCTACAATGATTAAAATAATTTAAATCAGTACGTAATCAAAAAAACTCAAGTATTACATGATATAACAAAAAATAATAAATTGAATTACTTATTCATATTAATTATTGTTCTTAGATTCTGAACTCGTGTCCATATAGTCATCTTCGACGGGAGTCATAGAAGACTTCGACCCTGAAGTGCTATCATCATCGTCGTTAATGAAGTCATTATTGGATCGTGCTCGTGCTCGTGCCCTTATCGACGATCCAACAATAGAAACATCCTCAGGTTCATAGTCATCTCTTTGTAATTGTCCTATATCAATCGTATCATCTGGCACTAATATGTTATCTGGTGCTTGCATTTGATATGCTTCGTTTTCAATAATTGCACGGACTTCATTCTCAAGATGTTCATCGTTCGGACATGTGAAAAGTGCAAGATCAAACAAATGCCTATGCTGAGCCCTTATTGCAACTCGCCAAAGCTCTTTCATTTTGTTATCATCAATATACCACACTAGTCTTGCTTGCTTTGCAAAAATATAAGGATCACTTTCATACCATACATGACCAGTGTGGACACTGACGAGTTGAGGATCTATAACAATTGGCCTGTGTCATCCTAAGTCATACCATCGACACTTGAATAACACAATCCGTCGAAGACCACTATATCTCAACTCTATAACCTCATGCAGAACACCAAAAAAATCTATTATTTCACCCTTGTGCTCGCCCTCTACGCTTATTCTACAATTCTATGTGGTTCGATTGCGATCGCGATTTTTCGTTAAGAATCGCACACCATTGACTATGCATGCTGAATATACTGATACATGTCTGTCAGATTTTTTTGCAAGTGCAGCTAAGTCATTACTGATACAGTTAGGATTGTCTATACATAGCTGAGCTATCTACAATTAAAAGAATAATAAGCAGGTTAAATTTGATAAAATAAATACTATATAAATAAACTTTTAATTATGGATGAACATGAACATAACTTACCCATTCGTCAAATCATGATGCGAATTGATTCCTATGTTGTGCCGCTGCTAATGTAGGATTACTTCTTCTGAGCTCACTTTCGTGTTCTCTGAAGTGATACAGTAATACCATGTATATTTTAATTTAGAGTCCACGTAGATTCATTGATATATCAATAAATAAAAATTAAATGTATATACTCACATCATGTACGCTTCTACCTCCTCGCAATTGTTTAGCACATACCAATGCATGTCATCCGTTTCTTGTGGTGTCAACATTCGAAAATCTTTTTTACCATATGGTCGGGCAACATTGGAGAACACGGACAATCCATCGATCAGAATCTCATCAACATCGATATTCCGTTGTGGCCTTGTAAATTTGATCTCCACTCACCAAAGGTACATAGAGCAGAATGTCAGACATTCATTCATAACATGTGCCTCTGCTATTGAACCTTCAGGCCGTGCTTTGTTAGTGACGACACTCTTGTATTCACGCATCTCCCTATTCAATAAATTATCAATTGATATCACATATAATAAGAATACAATAATGAATAATAAATATTACAATATCATGCAATTACCTTTCAATTGGGTACATCCATCTTGTATGTACTGGCCCACCCAATCTAGCCTCATATGGAAGATGAACAGAAAGATGCACCATGATATCAAAGAAGGCGGGAGGGAATATCATCTCGAGCTTACAGAGAGTAATGATAATCTTCTTCTCTAATATGTCGATCTGACTTCGTCTCAATGTCTTCGCACATAAGTCCCGAAAATAAGTTTCCAGATCAAGTAACGCATCACACACATTATCCGGCAACAATCCGCACAAACCAACTGGGAGCACATGCTGTAGAAGTACATGACAATCATGACTTTTCATCCCGACGATCTTTCCATCTTTCGACTTGATGCACCTTTTCAAGTTTGAGGCGTATCCATCAGGAAACCTCACTGATCTCAAATATGAAAGAAATTGATTTCTCTCTCTTCGATTCAGTGTATAACATGCCAATGGCTTCACCAGCCTATCCCTTCGTCGAATCAAATGTAATTCCTTTCTAATCCGCATATCCTCTAAGTCAAGACGAGCCTTCACGGTATCTTTCGTTCTTCCTTCGATATTGAGAATGGTATAAAATACATTATCAAATATATTCTTTTCAATATGCATGACGTCAAGATTATATCGAAGAAGAAGCATTTTTCAATATGGAAGATCAAACAACTTGCTCTTTTTTCTTCAATTTTCGATACTTGTTCGCACCCCTACTTGGCTGGCCAGACCCTTACCAAATATGACATCCTGTGGGTTGGGTAACTGATTTAAAATATTGTCCGTAGACCAGAATCTTGGCTGCGCACGTCGTTCATGCTTGCCATTGAACTTAAGACTTCTCCTCCATCTATGATCATCTGGCAAGAAACGTCGATGGCCGGTAAAACAAATCTTTCCACAAATACGGTCCGATGTAATATCATCGTTACAAGTTGGGCATGCTTTATACCCTTTTGTACACCATCCAGAAATATCGCCATATGCAGAAAAATTGTTAACTGTCCAAAGCAGTGCTGCATGCATACGAAAGATGCCTCCTGCAATGTGATCATATATTTCGCATCCTTCTTCCTACAAATATTGTAACTCTTCGATCAACGGCTCTAAAAATATGTCTATGTCTCTTCCAGGGGCACGAGGACCTGGGATCAACAAGGCCAATAGATTAAAAGGTGATTTCATGCACTTTCATGATGGTAAATTATAAGGAAATACCATAACATGCCACATACTATAAGCAGTACTAAGATTATCATATGGATTAAATCCGTCTGTTGCCAACCCTAGCTTGATATTTCGTAAATTAGCTGCAAACCATGGATGTTCACGATCAAAATGTTTCCACGCATCTCCATCTGATGGATGTCTCATGACATCATCGTCCATATTGTTTACCTCCTTATGCCATCGCATGTCACAAGCAGTATGCCTCGACATGAACAATCGACGCAATCGTGGTGTAATCGAAAAGTACCGCAAAATCTTGCATGGTATTTTTTTTTTCTTCTTATCCTTACTATGACTTTCTTTTCATCTACTTGAATGACAAATTGGACATGCTTGTAGATCTTGTTTATCCTTTCGAAACAAAACACAATCATTCGGACATGCATGTATCTTTTCACAGTGTAGGCCCAAGTCATCAACTCCCAAACCGAGTCCTTTCAATAATTTTTTGGCTTCATAATGACTTGACGGAAGTAACTCTCCCTCTGGCAGTAAGTCCTTCAAAAATTTGAGCAACCAATTAAACGAGTTATTTGACCACTTACCAAGTATCTTCATGTGTAATAACTTTATTACGGCGGACAACAGAGAGTACTTCTTACAACCAGGATAAACATCACTTTGTGCATCTCTTAATAGACGCTCGAATCTATCATTTATAGATATATTACTGTTCTCTTCAGCTTCTTGTCTCGGAATGGAATGCTGATGTTCTGCTCTTGCTTCTACATTTAATTCAAATAATTCCGGATGAAGATCCTCTAAAATTTTTCTATCTTCTTCACCAAGTGTTTGTCTTTCACGACTGCATGATCCACCGACTGACGATGGATTTATGGGACTCCTGGACAACATGTTCGAGCTAGTCGGCAAATCTTCACCATGACAAGTCCATCTCTTGTAAGTCACATCTATACCGTGTTTGTATAAATGATTCTGAATATCCGATAAGGTACACCAAAATAAATTCCTACATCGACGACATGGACAACGAGCTTTTTCATCTTTTTTAGTATGATTGGACGCCACATTCATAAAAGTCGTCACACCCGTAATATACTCGGGACAGAACTTATCACGCAATGACATCCAACCACGATCCATACCTACATATTTATGATGCAAACTATACAATCAATTTTATGTAATAATAGTTGACTAACGCCTTATATCTCCTACCTATAGGGTGATGGTCCTATTCCATTCAGGAACGTAAGAATTTAATATTGCAATACATGTCTTGTATACCAAAAAAATTTTAACAGCATTTCGACGCAGTTCTCCAGATACACAAGCATTAAAATTGTGCTATGTATCCAGAGAACATGATCGAAAATACCGACAAAACTCTGTGATATAGAAGCACATGTGTTGCAATATTAAATTCATTCACGTGCCCAAACTGTCCACGAGGGTAATTCGAGAATAGTGTGTAAAGCATCAATATTTTTTTCAATATTGGTTTATGCACGCTATCCTCGAACGGAAATTTTAAGGCTTATAAATTTATTATGCTACAATTAATATATTATTATTAAAAAAAAATATTTTTAAAATATTTTTAAATCATGATTAAAATTAATTATATCAAACAAATAATTATATCTAACATTATATCTAATTACTAAAATAATAAATAATTACTTCTAATGGCTAAAATTTATTAAGAAAAAAAATTAAAAAATATATAAATTAAAAAAAATGGTTCTCACCTTCAACTCTTTCGTGAACAGTGATGGTGACAGTGACGGCAACCGACGATGGTGGTGGCGGCCCGGCGGCGGTGCAGCGGCGGCCCTACGAAACCAGACAAGCCAGGTAAGGGATCGATCTTCAACTCTTTCTCAGGTAAGAGACTGAGAAAGAAAATCAGGGAGGGAGACAGGGGATGGATGGGTCGACCAGCGGCGACTGCCTTGCAGACGCTGCGGCGGCGGGGGATGGGAGGCCGAAGCGGTAGGCGGCGGCGGGGGACGGGAGGCCGAAGCGGCAGGCGACGGCGGGGGACGGGAGAGGGTAGGAGGCGCTCGAGGAGCTTGAGCTTGGGGAGGAGATTGGAGGGGACGTTGGTGGCGAGGACAGTAGGGCGGCGGCGGACGAAGGCGTGGAGCTGGCGGGGGGAGAGGCCGGCGTGGCGGCGGAGGATGGCGAGGATGGCGTCAGGCTTGTCGGGGGTGGTGATGTGGAGGAGGGATTTGGAGGCGACGAGGGCCTTATTCTTGGAGTAGCCCAGACGATCCATCAAGTACTCCGTCATGAAGGGTAGAGGAGAAGAGGAGGAGGTAGTCGTTTCGGCGGCGGCCGACGAGGAAGAATAGGAGGAAAGTATGGAAGGAGGAGGAAAGGGAGGGAGGAGAGGTGGCCGCCACCTTCGTTTTATGGATTGGAGGGTTAGGGTTTCGAAGGATTGGAGGGAACCGGAGGGGAGGAGGCAGAGAAGAGGGAGGATTCGGTGCGCGGAGGAGAGGGTGGCGAGGCGAGAGGGAGATGGCCGGCGCGCTGGGAGGTGGGCTCGATCAGCGATGGGGGGCGGGCTCGAGCGGTGACGGTGGCGGAGAGGGAGGGCTCGACGGCGGTGGGGAGGGAGAGAGAGAGAGGATGGTGGTGGGGAGGGAGAGGACTTACCGGGAAGGACGACCGGCGATCGGGGAAGGAGGACTGTCGTCGGAGATCGGGGAGGGAGAAAATTTGGACGACCGCGGCGGAGATCGGGGAGGGAGAAATCAACAGGTTTATTTTCAATTAGGGCAGAATATCAAAGGGTATTTTTTTAATTAAAAAATATTTAGCGACGAAATACATTCGTTGCTAAAAATAAATATTCTGTCGCAAAAAAATATATTTTTTGCAACAAAAATTTTTTCGTCGCAAATGATTAATTTTTTGCAACGAAAATTTAATTTCATCGCAAATATAAAAAATGGTCGTAAAATCAAGTTTTTCGCAACGAAACAAATATTTCGTCACATAAAATCAAATTTTTTGCGACGTAATTATTTTCGTCGCAAAAAAAAAAATTTAGCAACGAAAAATTTTTCCGTCGCGAAAAAAAATATTTTTTTACGATGAAAAAACTTTCGTCGCTAAAGATCAATTCTAGCAACGAAATTTAAATTTTCATCGTAAAATATTCAAATTTTTTCAACAAAATAAAATTTAGCGACGCAATAGTTTCGTCGCTAAATATAAATAAAATTGGTCGCAAAAGCCTTTTTTTTTAGCAACGAAATATCAATTTCGTCGTAAAAAATATAATTTTTTTGAGATAAAATTTTTTTTTGTCGTAAAAAAATATTTTTTTACTATGAAAAAAATATTTCATCGCAAAAAAAAATATTTTTTGTAACGAAAAAAAAGGTTCGTCGCTAAAAATCAACTTCTAGCAACAAAAATAAAAATTTCGTTGCAAAAGATATAAGTTTTTGCAACGTAATTTTTTTCGTCGCAAATACCTAATTTTTGTGGTCGAAATTTAAATTTCGTTGCAAAAGCTTAATTATTTGCGACGAAATAAATTTCGTCGCTAAAATTTCGTCGCAAAAAATCAAATTTCTTGTAGTGTGTGGTTGGTGCGGCGGGCGCGAGCGAGCCAGACGTTGAGGTAGGCGAGGGTGGCGACGTGGAAGGTGGGGTGGTGGATAGCACACTCCTGTCGGGGTCAAGAGCGGACCTCGAAGGAGAGGATGGTGACGTTCGGGAAGTTGGGGAGGCGGAGGTGGCCCCAACATTTGCTGCAGTATCCGATCCAAGTGCAAGAACCAGACTGACATCTACGAGGTGGTCGATTGCTCCAAGAGGGCATGCTCCTACAACCTCATTCGATTCATGCGGCCGATGCTCTAGTCCAGCTTTTGCTTCTAGCCGTTTAGAGATACGTCGATCTGAAGGTTAACCTTGGATGGGATCCTGGCCGGTTACATCCCATTGTTCTTCGATAAGATCAGGGTAAGGGCACAATACAAGTGGTACCTCTTGAAGAACTGGTTCGAGGAATTCTCGGTGTTTATTCCGAAGGAAGAGTTTGTCTTCAACGGAGTTTGGATTGCCGACGTATTGACGGTGATACTATCGACGGAGGTGCGGTGGATGCAGAAGAACGTGTTGGTGTTAGCGCCTAGGATGACGTATGAATGATATGGCAGCTCGGTGGGGCTCCGAGTGAGGAAGGATGTGGATCTGGCTATTGATGGAGTGCTCAAGAGAGTCCATTACCGGGTGTGGGTGCTGAAGGAGGAGAATCCGAATATGCTCATCTATGATGAGGACACTGGCGAGTGGTGGTAGGATGGACAGTTTGGATCGGCTCTAGTGGATCAAATGCGGTCGTGTAACGGTTTTGGGCAAATGGTATTGAGCTCCGTTTGTCCGTTTTTCTAATTTTGATTGATCTACCCAAATTATTGGCCAACTTGACAAACATAAAACTTGGATCATTCGATTGCTGGTACCCCAAAGCTTCATTGTATAAAAATTTATTTTTTCCTTTATTTAACGTCTGGGCTAATCTCTTGGTTGCTCACCATATTGTTTGAACAGGAGAAGCTCATATGTAAGTACATGGTAAACTAACATACTAAGATTGTGAGGTCGCTTGAGGTCATCAATGCTACGAGAAAATTTGCAAACGCGAGGTAGATATTGCAGCCGATCCATACAAACAATCTCCAGATATTTTAACAATCATAAAGACGCCATTTCTCGTCTAAACTTTATGGTGCTATAACAGAGCAAATTTGTTTATTTATTTATTTATCTCAAACCATGAGTTGATCATTCTCCTTGTATAAAGACTGAAACTTGCTTTCGCCAGAAACAAAAAAATGGATTTTTCTGCAAAACCCCTTCTTTTCATTTACACTTCAACAAAACAAGTTGGGTTCACGTTTTTAATTATTAAAAAGAATAATTAAAAGGAGGAACGCGGCTTATATACAAGCTGTAAGTGTGATCCTCCCCCTACTAGCCAGATGAGTCATGAATTTATAGAAGAATTGTGGATCCCAGCACAACCATAATGATAATGGTGACGGTTTAGAATATCTAGTGGCATTAGAAGCGTCAATTTAAGCTTGAACTATGGAATTGGCTAGGTTTAGTAATCTTAGTGAGAGGTAGAACTTTGCTGTTTATCATTCACATCAAATGAGTGTACGTGGAAATGTGCCATGACAAATCAATCATTTTGTCAAAGAGAGTGCATTATTGCAAGTTAGAAGCATACTAGTTGGGAAAGTAAACTTAAGGTTTTTCACACACTCAATCTTCTCTTCTCCTTCCTCTCATTTGAAGGAGCCCCTGTGTGATTCTTTTATTAAATCAAAATTTAATGGAAAAAAAAAAAAATCTCACTCATAGACAAGGGAGAGTGACTGATGGTGCCTTAAAACAGCACCACATAAATGGGCATGCTTGGACAATACGTCTCTAGACCAAGACTGCTACTACTTAGAAAGGGTTGAGCAGACCACCAGATGACTGACTCACCTGCAATAAGTCAGGACCCATGCATAAGACCAGAGACTGTGTGGTCCTTCCTAGTCCCACTCCCTACTATAACTACAGTAACTTAAAGATCCCCACAGTTACATGAGATTGCAAGCAATCCAAGCAAGTCTTCCCCCTTCACTATCAAACACTTTGAATCTCCTCCAGATGGAGCACACATGTCCTTTCTTTTTGTGATCCAGGCATCATGCCCATCCCTTTTCCAAGAATTAATCAATTCTGTGCCCATGAGAAAAGAGGGAAGCAAAGGCTTCTTCTTTTCTACTGTCCCTTATCTGTGCAAGGAGGGGATGTGGGGAGAGTACTGTTTTAGAAGTGCAAGTGAAGAGGCAGTCAAAACTAGAATGTTGCTTTGACACTTGAGATAGATAGATAGATAGAGAAAGAGAGAGAGAGAAGGGTGGCTGCTAACACAAGACATATCTTCCATGATATCTTTGTGTAATCTTTTGGGATCTCCTGTGAGAACATCAGCAGTGGATGATTACCCCAAAGAAAAGGGGGCATTTTTGTACCCACCCCTAAGAGCTGCTCCCTAGGGGAGGCTCTCCTATATATGAGGTATTAGTTATAGGGTCCTACATAGAGCTACCGCAAGAGAGAGAGAGAGAGAGAGATGAGGGCATTGCGTTTGCATGATAGGGAAAGGAAAATCTCATGATGGTGGTGTCAATATCAGGCAAAATTTAACACAATCTAAAAAGTTGCACTTTGGGAGGCTCAGTAGTCAGTTCTGTACCAAAGCACAGATGGCATGCATACCAACTATTATCTTGATTGTTGAGGAATATGCTTCGTTTATCCTTAGTGCATCCCTTAGCGTGCCCTGATCCACTTTTTTTCACGAAAAACCCGGTCTGGCACTCATTCTGGTTACGCTAAGGGTATGTCAAGCAGTGCTCTTATCTCAAAGAGAAGAAGGAACAAAAAAGACATGCAAACAAATTGAAAAAGGAGAGGTAATGCAAGAATTACATGGCATGCATACTAGAGAGAGAGGGAGAGGAAGAGAGAGAGAGAGAGAGAGAGAGAGAGAGAGAGAGATCGTAGTTTATTGGTGTTGTTGATGTTGTGGTATTCAATGCTCTGATGCTCTGAGCATTGGTATGTGGCAGGGGCGATTGAGTCAGAGTTGGCGGAAAAGGGGAATAAGAGAGCCGCAGCAGCAGCAGCAGCAGCAGCAGGAAGGAATTCGTGCTGGGAAATTGGGCGAAGGGGAGCCTACTTTCTTGACTATCTAGTCATGTCTTCTAAAAATTATTCATGGAGCGCAAAACTACTTTTGAGCCTCTCTTTGAACACTGCGAGAGAGAGAGAGAGAGAGAGGTTTACAAGCCTCCTTGTCTAATTTTATGTGCTTCAATTTTGTGAAAATTTATTTTTCTCAAGAAAATTCTGAAACTAAGGACCCTTTTTGTGCGAATGAACATATTATTTTGTGTTGAGAAATTTTTCATGTTTCTATGAATATAACTATATTAGGATTGAGATGGGATGTTCAGGTATTGCCAAATGAAAGCGTCTAATTTTGGAGCATCCATCTTGCAATGTCTCAAACAATTCCATATATCACATGAAGAGGGGACCATCTTTCAACGAAAGGATTTGTTTTTTCGTTTTTCTTCCATCTGCACCAGGAGTTTTTTAATCTTTTAGAAAAAACTCACTTTGCTTGCGTTTCAGTCATTATCGTGTTGCAGATTGACTATTGTCAGAGGACTACTGGTTGATCAAATATAGTCATTTTCTGCTTAATTTCATTTTGATTTAAACACTGACCTAAATATAACCTATCTGAAGATCTTCGAACCCAACTCAACTTGATCCTAAGATTCACCTGACTACATTCAGGTCCCCAGAGAGGACCCAATCACGAATCATAGAATTGAAACCGATTCATAGGTGTTAACAGGTTATCGGCTGAGAAAGGCAATCCAAATGTTTTATTTACACTCATTGTTCTACCTATGCACTTGGCTAAACCATATTATAACCATTCTATCATATATCACTTCTTCCCCTAGTCTAGATACCCGATTATTTACTCATCTGGATTGAAATCCCACCTTTATCAGAATTCAGGGTTTAAGGATTATGCAGCATTATCATGCAAATTAAATAATTAACACATAACAATCGCCTTCTCCAGTACACTAGCCACTATTTGTAGTTGAGGTCCCATGCATGATTAATTGCATGAGACTTTGTTATTGGCAATCTTGCTGAAATTGTTTTAAGGATGTTTTGTTCCCTTTCCAAAAGGACAAAAAAAAAGAAAAAGAAAAAGAAATCAAATTGTTGGTATCAACACCTAGTGACTTGTTGTAGATACTCTTAATACAAGCTAATGGTGTACATGCAGAAAAAGCTTATCAATTGGATCATGATGCAAAGAACCAACCTTATCTTAGCATGGTCCGAGATAGATTGCAAGAAATTCTTTTATTAATTCACGAATGGTGATTGGTGGCCCCCACTGAGAAGGGCATTTAATTTTTAAAAGATGATCAAGCCCTTGTACTGTTGACCACCACCCCATCCCTCCATCCATTCCCTCCCCATATGTCATGTGTTTTCCTAGCAAATCTTTTCAGTCCCTCTAAATAGAATGCACTGCCAAGCCGACCCACGTTACCAAAAAGCCACCCTTGGCCATGGTACTACAAAGCAGTCACTGTAGCTATTCTTACTCTCCAACAATAAAACCGCCCAAAGACTGCATTTACCACTACAAACCTTCTCAGCAAAATAAACTCACAAAAAGGTCCTTCTGAATCAACCTTGATAAATTTCTTTCCACGAAGGAGGGGCCTGGGTCCTGACTTAATGGGATGGAAGGGAGCACTTTGATGGCTATTCTTGGAAGAGATTGGGGCCTTCTGTTAAAGACCTAGAGTCTTTAGAGCTAGGGTGAGAAGCTCTAGTCTACGAGGCCTAGAAAGCTCATAGGGGCCAAGGAAGGGAAGGGAGACCCACATGAGTCATGGGTCATGGAGGGGTCAGCCGCGAGTGTTTTTAGGGCATAAAGAGAGTTGCAGTGGGAAAGGGCAAAAATGATGAGGTTTTCATGAACAGGGGAGAGGCTCTCTTCCCAAACTCTACCCACCATTCAATGCAAAGCACATCACCCTCAAACCCCGTGACTCCTCTTTCCAATCAAAAAAGAAATATAATTACAAGATTTTCTACTGTTCTTCTCCTTCCCAGCATTTGAACATAATTATGTGATCACAAAGATCAGATCTTGTGGCTTCGGACGTGCCACTAGTGTACTTGAAAAGATAACTGTGCCACTGTGTAGCGGTACTTCATTATCAGCTGTCAGCACAAAATGTGATTACAGTAATAACAGGACAATATTGTGGAGCCTATGATGAATCCAAGTAGTCTAAATATGCTTGCCTGGATGCCTTGGAAATTTGTTTGTTTCTAGCTTAGCTCTAATAACATATATCAGCACCGCAGGAGTATTAATGGACATCTAACTTGCATCGACTCTCCTTTCACTATAGAGTCACCATATGGTGAAGAAGTGCTCGTAACATACAAGGGCTATGTGCATGGCTGCAAGCTATACTTCAGAATATCAGATCTCTGTCCATGTATATGATAAACGTAACATAGATATATCAGTTAGCTTCCTATTTTCTTCCACATCAAGATATGTTGACCAGAAAATGGAAGAGGAAGCACAAAGAATCTATCAGCAAATGGTATTCCTATACGTCCAATCTTTCTTCTCTTGTTTTTCAGAAAATAATATGAATGCATTTTATATTACCATTTTATAAGAAAAGTAAATAACAAAATGAAGGCATGCAGATGTCAGCACTAGCTCTTGGTGTGGACTGAGTGTAGTTCCACCATTAGGAAGTCCTTGCAACCAACCAGATACTCGATCATGGTCTATTGTCAAAAAAAGGTCTCCTATCAATTAACCTCTCTTTTTGGATAGGTAAATCGAAAAATATGAGGATGTTGTCCAAGTTTAATGCTTCACTAATTAGGTGACCTACCTCAAAAATTTCGGACAAGGATGGAAGTGGAAGTCTTACCAACCTAGTACGTAAATTATCCGCTAGTTATAGCCACGTAAGCAAACGCATGCCTAATAGGCTAATTGTTACATGCCATTAGACAAGAGAAAACCCAAAGATTAAATGATACCACTGAGTACTAGTGATTAGTCAATGAACCAATAATAATAGAGATGTATTCCCGAGGAAACACTGGGATTGTAATAACAGACACTACCGCTGATTAGCCACTTTTCTTTGTTCTTCTCCCACTCATTCATTCTAATGTCACTTCTTCTTCCTCCTGTGTCACGAAAAATTATACACAATTCATTCTCTCTCTCTCTCTGTTTTTCTGTCTGAGGCTGCTTCCGTCACTTGTAATCATTTTGTTTGCAAGCCTTTTCACCCAAGCAATTCCTTCTGGACCTAAGCTTTCTACACCCTATTTTGTCTCCTTGCCTTTTTAAGCTCCCATCTGTCAACTTCAGTCCCTCTCTCAAAGATATCCATCTGATACTCTCAAATCTCCCAGCCACCCTCCCTCCCTCCCCCCCCCTCTTCAAATACTTGCGCCTCCTCCGGTCCCTCTCCCTTCATTCCATCCCCTTGCTCTTCTCTGTCTCTTTCTATCTCTCCTCTCTCCCTCTCTCTAGTTGTTCTCAATTTTTGGTGTCATGGAACACCACCAGTACCAACAACAGCAGCATGAGGAAAGCAATACAAGCAGTGTTGTTGGCGGTAGTGTTGGAGGGAGTAAGAGTAACTTCCTCTGCAGGCAGTCCAGCACAAGGTGGATCCCCACTGCTGATCAGATAAGGATACTGAGGGACCTCTACTACAACATGGGGATCAGATCCCCTACCGCCGAGCAGATCCAGAAGATCTCCGCGACACTCCGCAAGTACGGCAAGATCGAAGGCAAGAATGTCTTCTACTGGTTCCAGAACCACAAGGCCCGGGAGAGGCAGAAGAAAAGACTCACCGTGGACATCTCCAGTACCACCAGCACACCCAGCAACAGCGCCATAACCACCATGTCTCCTGGTGCAGTAACTATAAAATTCATTCCTTCGATATATATATATTTATAGTAGTAAACTTTCCTCCTTTATCCTTCTCTGACTATTTTTCCTTTGATTTTCTGGGTTTCCTTTTGTTTTGGCCTATCGTATGTTGGTGCTGCGGTGGTGCAGGTTTGCTTACTCCCTGTTCTTCTCCTGGGTTGTATGGTGTTGGGCAGATTGGAAGCAGTGGCTGTGGAGGCTCTATGCTTGTGGAAAGGAGCTTTAGAGTTAAGATATTATCTTGTTTATCCTCATTAAAAGGCATATATATAACATGCTGTTCTACCCACCTCTGAGCTTTTAATCTAGGAGATTAAGTAGTCGGAGGAACATTGCACAACTCAGCATGTCTCCTACTGATATCTACTAGAACTTATTTATATCCTTGTGTAAAATATAGATGGTGCATAAAAAGTTGAGCTTGTAATGATAAAATCATCATTTTATACGAAGAAAAACAACCTAACAGCCCTTGCATTCTTTTTGCAAAAGGAATGTGTTTTAGTATTGAAACTCTCGCATGCATTAATTCATGCACGGAAAAGAGTTGAGATACGCCAAGCGTGACAAAATTATACCTCTTGGCTCTTCTAGGCTCTCATATCAACATGCTTATTTAAACTTATTTCATAGTTTCACGATTTGACATCCTTTCTTGTGGGAACAGGAGTGTTGCTTGTCTGGAGGAGGAGGAGATGGGTCTGGGATGGAGGGCAGCATGGGATGGGTGGAATTAGAGAGCGCTGCAACGCCATGGATGTACCGCTACCCCTTGGAGCACGAACCAGGAGCTGTAATGGTGGGTCGAGAGATTGAAACCCTTCCACTCTTTCCCATCAAACAAGAAGAAGAACAAGAAGGAGAAGAAGTGGAGAAAAAAGGGGAATTCATCACTGGCTCCCACTTGAACAACTGCAACAACACCACCAACAACAACAACGATGGCAGCAATAACCAATGCCTTCCTGCCTTCTACTGGGGTGGTGGTCAGGAAGACCAAGTACACCACCTCTACAACCACCACCACAACGACGGCAGCGGCGGCGCCGCCCACCCGGCAGCCTCCTTGGATCTCACCCTCAACTCCTGCTACTATGCTCCCCCGGGATCCACATGATCTCATGCATGCCACATGGCATCTCCGGAGGAAGTCTTTCCCAGTCTCTGCTGCCAAGCTTGAGAAGAAAAAGATGGCAGCTTTCCACTTCTACTTCAACTTCTGCTCCTAGTGTAGTACTGTTTTCTGTACTGGACTTTGGTCACTTTGGTTATTCTTCTCTTCTGTGCCCGTGTGTAAATAGTTAAGCAGTTGCAGTGAAAGCAGTTCTCTTTGGTTGAATCCACTGTGCCTGCATGTCTTGAGATTGTTGAAGATTCCCTACCTCTATCACAGTAGTCCCATCCTCTAGTACAGTGGTACGTGAGCCTAGGTCTCTCTCTCACCTCGAGTTTGAGAACCTTTACCGGACTCAGCCGGCTCTTGGACCCATAACAGGGTGGGTTCAGGCAGGACATTCTAACTTACTATTAAGTACTAACTAGCTAGAGGCTTAAATGTGTGTGGTTTGGACATGGATACCATGGCACATTTTTGATACATCATAATAGGTGTGATAAGAAAAAAATGTTTAACTTGAAATTTAGGAGGCGAATGGGTGGTCAATGATTGACGAATAGAGTAAAATCCAACAGTATGTATGCGGTGAATCATGTCGACGTCAGGGAGCCACTAGATTGCGCTTGAGGCATCGATGTTGAGCTAAACCTGCTCCCCAAAGTTAATCCATCAATTGCATCCAAATTTATAAAGATGGCATTCTTGATCTCTTTACCAAGTTGGATACAATTGTATGCTTGGACTGAGTAGTGTAGGCACGTATGGAATGATCTTTATTTGGGTTGGTGACCAATGTTGCAGTTATACTTGGCTGTTGGATCCTTCTAAATGGGCCCAATCTGTCGTAATACTTGTCACGCTCCCGATCCGAAATTATGAGTCGAAGGTCATGGCAACCACCGCATACTCATAAGAAACTTTTCTTATAAGTATATAAAGCATCTCATCATGATATCATACACATAAAGTTAAATGAATTTCAATTTTAATGATCAAATCTTAGTTCAAATAACAAATCAAACTTAGTGTCAAAAAAAAAAATAATTATCTGACAAAGTCAACATGTAAAATAAAAATCTTACATCAATTCTGAAAAAAATCCTAAATCAATTAAGCTAACTCCATCTCTAATCGCTCTCCCAATCGAAATCCCGCATCATGCTAATTTTTTGGATCCATAAAGAAAAAAATATAAAACTCATCATGAGCTAAATAGTCCAGTAAGCAGTGTATATCTTTAACTGAATAAATCATACAATAATACTGTACATATCGGTTTACTGATAATAACATACTCAATATGTAAATTCATAAATTCATAATTTAATTCATCATACTATCAATCATATATAAAATTTCAATTCATCATAATTTCAAATTATGTTTATCATCTTAAATTCATCAAATTTCTTAAGTTCTTCTTACCAACCATGAACTATGACCATATTTTTTCTGTGACAGGGTCACAATACCGCATATCTTCTTGCGGTAGGCTGCGAATCATCTGGCAGCAAAATCTTTCGGAATCGCTGGTCTTGCTGGTGGTTTGTCGCTGGTTTCGCTGACGATAAATCCTCAGGACAAATCATTTGCCAACGTATATGCTCCCATTGACGGGGTCCTTTACATAGTCAGATTGTCAATTCATATCATCTTCCAATTCATATATTATTTCGATAATAATATAAATAAATGATATTCAAGTCAATCAATCATATCATTCTTTATGATCATACATCATCATAGTAATTTTTCAACAAATATCTTTAATCGTAAATAATTTTCAATAATTATTTTCATTCACAATTAATTTCAACAATATTTTTAATTACAAGCATGCCATAAATTAATATAATTCAAATTTATAATTTATCAGATAAATTCAATAAAAATAAAACACTACTTACCTCAAAAGAAAATTCAAACTAAGGATCCTAGAAATCTTGAAAATCCTTCTCTGAATCTGATACGTTAAATATTATATTTTTGATCAAAATTTTATCAAATTTAAAAAAAAATAAAAATTCTTAAAATTCAATGTCCTCACATGGATCGACTAGATGACAGCCATCCAGAATTTTTGGATTGATCCATAAAAACTCTTCTTGTATTTTTATTTTTATTATTATTATTATTATTTAAATCCATCAATCCTAAAAAAAACCCAAGAGAGAGAGAGCAGAGAGAGAAAGTCTCTCTCTCCTTCTCTTTCTTTCTCTCCCTTTTTTTTTCCTTTTTCTTTTCTTTTTCTCTTTTTCTCTTTTTCTTTTTTTCTTTTTTTCTTTTCTTTTTCTCTTTTTCTTTTTTCTTCTTTTTTTTCTTTTCTTTTCTTTTTCTCTTTTTCTTTTTTCTTCTTTTTTTTTTCTATTCTTTTCTTTTTCTCTTTTTCTTTTTCCTTCTTTTTTTTCTTTTCTTCTCTTCTCGTGTTCTTCCCTGGTCGAAACAGGGGACCGACCGATCCCCTCCCTTTGATCGATCATTCGGACCGCAGCCGACATGGCGAAGGCCGACGGCAGGGGGGCAACTCTCTCGAATTCGGAAAGGCCAAGGTCGGCGATCGGCAGTGATCGCAGACGTCGGAAAATCAAAGAGAAAAAGAGACCAAACAGAGGGGTTCCTCCTCTGACGAAATCTGATGACATTCGTCACAGATAGTTGTGCACAGAGGCATGGGAAGAAGGAGAGAGAAGAGAGGAAGAGGAAGAAGGACTTACCTAAGCCTCCGGTGATCCCATCGGTGAGAAATCGTGGCGAGCATGAATCAAGGGGCCGCGGCTTCAATCGGAGAAATCAGGGAGGAAGAGAGAGAGGAAGACTGGTGGGGGGGTTCTTAGGAAGGGGAAAGGTCTTTTTATAGAGAGCCCTAGGACCTCTAGTGGTCCTAGGACTCCCGATCCATGGTGGCTCATCGGAGAAGAAGACTCCTATTGGGAGTCTTCTTCCTGATTTTTTTATTTTTTTTCAATTGGACTTGGGCTTGGGTCTTCTCAATTGAGCTTTGGGCTTGGTCATAACATTCTTCACCCCTAAAAAAAATTTCATCCTCAAAATTGTCATACCTGTGGTCTCGAAGAGCTGAGGATATTTTTGCTTCATTTATTCCTCTAGTTTCTAAGTAGCTTCTCTTTCCGAATGTTGACTTCACTGTACCTTGACATGAGAAATGTTGCGACGTCTCAGTACTTATTCTTTATGGTTCACAATCAATGTAGGATATTCTTCATATGATAGATCCTTTCTAGCTTACAATAGTTCAAGTTTCACGATGTGACTTGGGTCTGGTAAATATTTTTTCAATATAGAAATATGAAAAATATTATGTACTCCGACAAATGAAGGTGGTAAAGCAAGTCTATAAGCCACCTCACCAATTCTTTTTAAAATCTCGAACGGATCCACATATCTAGGATTCAATTTGCCACGAATATCAAATCTTAAGATTCCTTTTGAAGGAGACACTTTGAGAAATACATGGTCACCAATTTGAAATTCTAATTTTCGTCTTCTATTATCTGTATAACTTTTTTGTCTGCTTTGTACTATCCGAAGTCGTTCTTTGATTAATTGAATCTTCTCGACTGCTTGTTGAATAAGTTCAGGATCCAATATTCTCCACTCACCAACATCATTCCAGTGAATTGGTGATCGACATCTTCTACCATATAATGCTTCATAAGGTGCCATTCCAATGCTATCCTGATAACTATTATTATAAGCGAACTCAATCAAAGGTAGATGCTCATCCCATGAACTTTTCATATCCAAAATACAAGTTCTCAACATATCTTTTAACATCTGAATAGTTCTCTCTGACTGGCCATCAGTCTGTGGATGAAAGGCTGTACTAAAGTTTAATTTTGTTTCTAATGCCTTGTGTAAGCTCTTTCAAAACTGTGATACAAACCTGATGTCTCGATTCGATACAATGATCTCTAAAATTCCATGTAGCCTTATAATTTCTTTCATATATAATTTTGTTAGTCTTTCCAAAGCGAATCCAACTCTAATTGGTAGAAAGTGTGCAGACTTTGTCAATCGATCCACAATCACTCAGGCTGTATCATTTTTATTTGGAGTATTAGGTAGTCCAGATATAAAATTCATAGTGATATGTTCTCACTTCCATACTGGAATATCGAGAGGTTGAAGTAATCCTGCAGGTCTCTGATGTTCAGCTTTAATTTGTTGACACATCAAATATTGAGCCACAAATTGAGTGATCTCTCTCTTCATATTATTCTACCAGTACATTTTCTTTAAGTCTCTATACATCTTAGTACCTCCTGGATGAACTGTATAGTCGGTCTGATGGACTTTTTGAAGTATTTCTTGTTTGAGTATCGAATCATTGGGTATGCAAATTCTATTTTCGAACATCAACAAACCATCATCATGTATCTTGAATTTCGATTGAACACCAGCTTCTACTGAATCTCTTATTTTCATTAATTATGGATCACCATTCTGGGCAACCATAATTCTTTCAATAAGTGTTGGCTGAACCCTCATGTTGGCTAATCGTACTGTTGAGTCATACACTCGAATATCTAATTATAGTTTTTTTTATATTTTTCAATAATTGGCTTTGATGTGTGATTAAAATAGTCAAATTTTTCATGAATTTTCTACTAAGGGCATCAGCAACAACATTAGCTTTTCCGGAATGATAATGAATTGTTAAATCATAATCCTTCAACAGTTCTAACCACCTTCTCTGTCTCATATTTAATTCCTTCTACGTAAAAATATACTTCAAACTCTTATAATCAGTAAACACTTCATACTGCACACCGTATAAATGATATCTCTAATTTTTAAGATAAAAATCACTACAGCTAACTTCAAATCATGTGTCGGATAATTCTGTTCATATGGTTTTAATTATCTTAAGACGTAAGCCACTATCTTACCATGTTACATCAATACATAGTCAAGTCCCTTTTTAGATGCATTACTATATATTGTGAATCCTTCATTTTCTGTTCGTATAGTAAGGATAGGGGCTGAAACTAATCGTTATTTTAACTCTTGAAAACTCTATTCACAATCCTCGGTCCACTCGAATTTAACCCCTTTCTGAGTAAGACGAGTCAAAGGTGCAGCTATGCAGGAGAATCCTTCTACAAATCATCTGTAATAACCTGCTATTCTCAGAAAGCTTCGAATCTCGAAAATATTTGTAGGTCTGTTCCACTGTATCACAGCTTCCACTTTTGTTGGATCTACAGAAATTTCATCTTTAGATACGATGTGTCCTAAGAAAATTATTTTGTCCAACCAAAATTCACACTTCTTTAATTTGGCATAAAGCTTTTCTTTCCTCAATATTTGTAGTATACACCGTAAATGTTCTTCATGCTTTAATTTACTTCTTGAATATATCAAGATATCATCAATAAATATGACAACAAATTTATCAAGATAGGATTTGAATATTCTGTTCATTAAATCCATGAAGGCTGCTGGAGCATTGGTTAATCCAAATGGCATCACTAGAAATTCATAATGTCCATAACGAGTTCTAAATGCAGTCTTTGATATATTTTCTGCTTTGATTTTCAACTGATGATATCTTGAACGAAGATTAATTTTTGATAAAACTTGTGCACTTTGCAGCTGATCAAACAAATCATCGATTCGAGGTAGAGGATACTTATTTCTGATAGTATTCTTATTCAACTCTCTATAGTCGATACAAAGCCTCATACTACCATCTTTCTTTTTCACAAACAAGACTGGAGCTCTTCAAGGAGATACACTAGGTCTTATAAAATCTTTATCCAACAAAATCTGTAATTGATCTTTTAACTCCTTCAACTTCATGGAAGCCATTCGATAAGGAGCTTTAGAAATCGGACCGGTATTGGGTGCCAACTCAATGATAAATTTAATTTCTCTGTCCAGTAGCAGTCCAAGTAAATCATCAATGAATACATCTAAAATTTATTTACGATAGAAATATCCTGTAATCTTAATTCATCATGTTTTGTATTCTTTATTGATACTAGATAACCTCTACATCCCTTTCTTAGCATCTGTCTAGCTTGCACAAATGAAATAATATGTGGAGGGGTGATTCCTATACTTTCATCAAAACTGAATGTTAATTCTCTCGATATTTAAAAGTTCACTCTCTTTCCATGACAATCCACAGAGGCATGATAAGTAGCAAGCCAATCCATTCCTAGAATGACATCAAAATCATACATATCTAGGATCACCAAATCTGCCGGTAATTTTCTTTCTCCTATTCTGATACTACATGACTTGCACATACTTTCAGTACTCAAAATACCACCTACTAGTATCTCAATATATAATTTAGTTTTCATAGGTTCACATACTATATCATGTTGTCTAATAAAAGTAGTGGATATAAAGGAATGTGTAGCATTAGAATCAAACAAAACTGAAGCATAAATATCAGATACATGAATGATACCTGTCACCACAGCATTAGAGGCCTGAGCATCCTGTTGTGTGAGTGCATAGATCCTT